>NC_090439.1:889593823-889808823 GCF_031143425.1 Pleurodeles waltl | reverse complement strand
GAGCAGACCTCTCCCAAAGGAATCATAATGGACAAGACCAGACAGTTGCTTTTTTTTTTCAACACAAACATACAACTTGTCACTGCAAAACAGACTCGATAAAGGCACACATACACCTGTGTCCCATGCAGGACCTGTATCTCAAGACCCACATTACAAATAAATTTTTAGTTGAAAACATAGCAAGATTTGTGTTTTAATAGTATGGTTCCCCTTCGGTGTCTATCCCCAGACCTCCCATCCGTTTTGACCAAATTTTATTGTGTTTCTGTGGGCATCCTCTGGCCTTGAAGATGGGCCTCTCCATCTGAGCACACCAGTCTATCCCTCTCTTCCACTGTATCAGAGTGGGGGGGTTCTCTCACTGCCAGTGCCGTGCAATGTCTTGCTTTGCTACCATAAGAGCCATTCCCACCAAGTGTTTATCTGCTCGGGAACCCTCTGTTCCCCTCCATGACCCCCAACAAGACCATCTTAGGTGACATTTCTAGCGTCACCCCAACCACTGTAGATAATTCTGCCAATACCTGCTCCCAGTATCGTCCTATAACTGGACAAGACCATACCACATGAAAGAAATCTGCTGGGGAGCTGTTGCAACGACCACAGCAGGGCCCGGAACGGAGCCCAGCACGGTACAGACGGAGCGGGGTGAGATATGCACCATGTAGATAGTATGTTTGCACCAGTCTCAGTTTAGATGAGATTGCGATTACTCGTGGCGCCATCAAGGCGTCTCGCCAATGTTCGTTTTCCATTTGCCCGGCCCAGGCCTCCCATTTAGTTCTCAGAGTGGCAAGCGGCTCATAAGCGTTTGGTACAATTGCATGATATATTTGGGAGATTCCACCTTTACCCAACGTCCCTATTAGCGCCCTTGCCTCCATTGGACTAAATTCTAAAATGGTGGTATGTGCAGGCAAATGGCATTTTAGTGCGTGGCACAGCTGCAAATATTTGTGGAACTGTGTGTGTGATATCTTGTATCACTGTTGCAGTTCTTGGAAGGAAAGCATATGGTCCCCACTCCACACATCGCCCAGTACGGTTATGCTAATTGTATCCCATCTTGAAAAGCCTTCCAACGCACTCACCTCCTTCAGCCATGTCCCCCTCCAGAGCAGAGTCATGTGTGTTAGTTTCTTTCACCACCCTGTGTGCCTCTGTGCCTCCCTCCAACCCGTGAGTACCATTCTGGTCACCTCCGGGATACTCTGGGACACCGGTTCGCCATACATCATCCCCATGATATGAGAAAATCCCAGGCTCGCGAGCTCCAGTTGATAAGCGTGGTCTGCCCACCCCCCGGTGAGCCAGTCATGGAGCACAAGAACCTGAGAGGCTAGGTAGTATTAATGTATATCAGACATCCCCAACCCACCTTCATATATGTTTCACTGACATATTTACCTGCTCAGGCACCTGCGTTTATTCTGCCATGGCACCTGGGACCACTCTCCTTCAGATTGGACAGATATAGCAGCACATCGTCTGCTATGCGTTCTTCCTCCCCCTGGGGCCAGGACCAGCCAGTCACTAAATGGTTTCCCCGAAGCATGTAAGCCAATGGTTCAATAACCAAGGCAAAAAGAAGGGGGGGGCAGCGGGCACCCCTGCTGTGTCCCTCCACAAATTGGAAAACTCTCTGACACCGTCCCGTTGACCAGTACCCTGGCCGTAGGGGAGTGATATGACAAGTTTACCATATGCCGAAACCGGTCGACAAAACCGGCCTTAATCAGAACCTGTCTTCGAAGTCTAGTAGTATCAGTGCCAAGGGTTCCCGGAGAGTGTGTCTGTGAGTCAGTGCGACATTTAGCCATCTTATACTATGTCTAGTAATATGGGCCGGCATGAAGCCGCATTGGTCAGGTTGGATCAAAATCCCTAGAACCCTCCGCAGACGGTTTGCCAGTATTGTTGCGTATATCTTCAGCTCTATGTTGATTAACGATATCAGTCTATAATTCGTACATGACAAGGATGGTGGCTTAGACTTGGGAAGGACCACTACAGTGGCCTGATCTAGGGCATCAGGGAAGGCACCTACTGCTAGTTCCTCCTCATATAAAGTGAGTAGTTGAGGCTTCAAGAGGTCCCTATATCTGGAATAAAATTCCATAGGATAGCCATCCGGGCCTGGCGTCTTCCCTGCCTTCAGCACTGAAATTACCATGTCCATCTCTTCTAGCGTGATGGCCTGATCTAACGTCCCCCTTTCATGCCTCGGGATAAACGGCAAGGACAGCTCATGCAGCAGTTGCTCTTCGAGCTCGGCCTGGGGCCTAGGTGCTGCTGCATACAGCGCACTGTAATACTGCTCGAAGACTGTCGCAATCCCTGCAGTAGTGGTGGCATGGGACTGGCCAGCACTGTCAGTCACTCAGAGTATCACTCGACCTTCCATAGGATTTGTGGCCAGCCAATATAGTAGTTTACTATTTTTGTCCCGTCACCCGTAAATCCTCGCCATGCTGGCTTCCTGATCTCCCTGGACTAAAGATCTTTCCAAACTAAGTGCTTCGACTTCCAGACAGGGTAATGCTTGCTTGTCTCTCTCTCTCTCTCTCTCTCTCATTTGTCCGGAGGCGGGCCCCGTATCGAGGCCTTCCCATATTCCTGCAACATTGCATGCTTGCTAGCCGACCCCTCATTTAGTTCGAACTAACTGGCAATCTCTGCCCGCAGTGTCTCAGCATATGCCCCATCCTGGAGAAGCCAGACATTGAGGTGCCACATTGGACGTTGTGTCAGAACAGTTGACCCAATGTGAACTAGTATTGGGGCGTGGTTTGCAATCCCCCTGGCCAGTATCTGGACCTGTTGACTCTAGGCAGATCTACTGCCGGCATAAAAACCATACCAATGCATGCCTGTGTATGGTGCGCTGTGGACGTATGAGTGTACTGCTCAGGTTCCAAGTTTGCCATACCTCACGTAAGCCCAAGTTGGACACCCACTGCCTCACATTGACATGGTGCATCTGTTCCTGTCCTCCGAAGCCGCACCGCTAGTGGCCAGCTCCGGATCCAGACCCGCATTCATATGGCCCCCCACCACTGTTCATCAAGGCGACATCTGTGCCACTACTGCTGTTACTTCCTCTAGAAAGCCACCTAAGGCCGTGGGAGGTGCATAGACACACATCAAGTTCAAGGGGCGTCCCCCCTCCATTCCCACCAACGCTACATATCTACCTCGCGAGTCATGCCATGTTTGATGTACCACAATTGGAAATCTCAGTATGCAGTATGGCTACCCCCCTAGAGCTGCGTGTGAACCCCACATGGTATACTCAGTGTAGGAAGTTGGCTCTGTATATACTATTTCAAAGTAAGAAATAGTGTGCACAGAGTCCAAGGGTTCCCCTTAGAGGTAAGATAGTGGCAAAAAGAGATAATTCTAATGCTCTATTTTGTGGTAGTGTGGTCGAGCAGTAGGCTTACAGAGGGTAGTGCTAAGCATTTGTTGTACACACACACGCAATAAATGAGGAACACACACTCAAAGACAATTCCAGGCCAATAGGTTTTTGTATAGAAAAATATATTTTCTTAGTTTATTTTAAGAACCACAGGTTCAAGATTTACAGGAAATACTTCAAATGAAAGGTATTTCACTCAGGTATCTTAGGAACTTTGAATTATCACAATAGCATGTACAGTTTTGGCAAAAATGGCAATAAGCTATTTTAAAAGTGGACACTGTGCAAAAATCAACAGTTCCTGGGGGAGGTAAGTAATTGTTAAGTTCACAGGTAAGTAAAACATTTACAGGGTTCAAAGTTGGGTCCAAGGTAGCCCACTGTTGGGGGTTCAAGGCAACCCCAAAGTTACCACACCAGCAGCTCAGGGCTGGTCAGGTGCAGAGGTCAAAGTGGTGCCCAAAACACATAGGCTTCAATGTAAATAGGGGTGCCCCGGTTCCAGTCTGCCAGCAGGTAGGTACCCGCGACTTCGGAGGGCAGACCAGGGGGGTTTTGTAGGGCACCGGGGGGGGGGACAAGCAGGCACAGAAAGTACACCCTCAGCGGCATAGGGGCGGGCGGGTGCAGAGTGCAAACAGGCATCGGGTTTTCAAAAGGAATCAAAGGGGAGACCCGGGGGTCTCCTCAACGATGCAGGCAGGCACAGGGGGGGGCTCCTCGAGGTAGACACCACCTAAGCTAGGCAGAGGGTCACCTGCACTGGAGTTCGGTTCCTTCAGGTCCTGGGGGCTGGGGGTGCAGAGTGGTTTCCAGGCGTCGGGTTCCTTGAAGCAGGCAGTCGCGGTCAGGGGGAGACTCTGGATTTCCTCTGCAGGCGTCGCTGTGGGGGCACAGTGGGGGTCAACTCTGGCTACTCACGGGCTCGCAGTCGCCAGTGAGTCCTCCCTGTAGAGTTAGTTTTCTGCAGGTCGAGCCGGGGGCATCGGGTGCAGAGTGGAAAGTCTCACGCTTCCGGCGGGAAACGTGTGGTCTTTAAAAGTTGCTTCTTTGTTGCAAAGTTGCAGGTTTGTTGAACAGGGCCGCTGTTCTCGGGAGCTTCTTGGTCCTTTTAGATGCAGGGTAGTCCTCTGAGGCTTCAGAGGTCGCTGGACCCTGTGGGATGTGTCGCTTGGCCCCCTAACATGCAAAAATAAAGGTATAAGGTAGAAGCCCTGATGGATACAGGTGCCAGTGTCACCATGGTGACAGACAAACTGGTTTCCCCAGGACAGTACCTGGCTGGACAGACATATCCAGTCACAGATGCTGACAATGAAACTAAAGTCCATCCCATGGCAATGGTAACTTAAGAATGGGGAGGGGTCACTGTCCTGAAACAGGTGGTAGTCTCCTCTGCAATCCCAGTAGAGTGTTTGCTAGGGGATGATCTGGAGTCCTCAGCAAGGGCTGAGGCAGAGCTCAAGACCCATGCAGCCATGCTGGGTATCCCTGAACTGGTGTGTCAAGACTAGAGCACAATGCAGAGCACAGAGTGAAAAATAATTGTTGGAGTCTGGAATAATGGCCCAACTTTCCAAGAGGAAAGAAAAGAAGACTGGGGGACCAGCTTCTTCACAGAACAAGAAACAGGACCTCTCTTCTCAGGAAGAAGGTCTATCCCCTGAGGGAACTGAGTCCATTGAACTGGAACCTTACCAGGTTGAGCTCTTGGGCCCAGGGGGACCCTCAGGGGAACAGCTGTGCAAGGGGCAAGAAACTTGTCCCTCTCTTGAAGGCCTAAGACAGCAAGCAGCTGAGCAAGAAAAAGGTAATTTCAGTGGAACCCATAGGGTCTATTGGGAAGATTGACTCCTTTACACTGAGGCAAGAGATGCCAAACCTGGTGCCACTAGGAGAGTGGTAGTGCCTCAGGAGTTTAGGGAGTTCATTCTGACCTTAGCCCATGACATTCTCCTTGCTGGGCATTTGGGACAAACCAAGACTTGGGAGAGATTAGTCAACCATTTCTATTGGCCCAATATGTCCCAGAAGGTAAAGGAGTTTTGCAGCTCCTGTGTCACCCGTCAAGCCAGTGGCAAGACATGTGGCTATCCTAAGGCCCCCCCCCCCATTCCACCTCCAGTGGTGGGGGTCCTCTTTGAGAGAGTGGGAGTGGAAATAGTGGGTCCACCTGAACCTCCCACAGCACCAGGGAACCAATACATACTGGTAGTACTGGAGTATGCTACCAGGTACCCTGAGGCGATTCCCCTTAGGTCTACTACTGCCCCTGCAGTAGCCAAAGCACTCATAGGTATTTTTACCAGAGTAAGATTTCCTAAGGAGGTGGTTTCTGACAGCGGTACCAACTTCATGTCAGCTTACCTGAAACATATGTGGAATGAGTGTGGGGTGACTTATAAGTTCACCATACCATCCACAAACCAATGGTCTTGTAGAAATGTTTAACAAGACATTGAAGGGCATGATCATGGGGCTCCCTGAAAAACTCAAAAGGAGATGGGATGTCCTCTTGCCATGCTTGCTTTTCGCCTACACAGAGGTGCCACAGAAGGGAGTAGGGTTTTACCCCTTTGAGCTTCTGTTTGGCCATCCTGTAAGAGGACCACTGGCACTTATGAAAGAAGGCTGGGAGAGACCTCTCCCTGAACCTAAGCAAGATGTAGTGGACTATGTACTAGGCCTCCACTCCAGGATGGCAGAGTACATGGAAAAGGCAAGCAAAAACCTTGAGGCCAGCCAACAACTCCAGACATTGATCAGAAGGCTGCAATGGTTGAGTTTCAGCCAGGGCAGAAAGTCTGGGTTCTGGAGCCTGTGGCTCACAGGGCACTTCAGGACAGATGGAGTGGCCCTTACCCAGTGCTAGAAAAGAAGAGTCAGGTCACATACTTAGTGGACCTGGGCACTAGCAGGACACCAAAGTGGGTGATCCATGTTAACCGCCTCAAACAATACAATGATAGGGCAGACTTACCCATGCTGATGGTTACTGAAGAGGATCAGCAAGCAGAGCGTGAAGCTCTCCCTGACCTCTTCTCAACTGACCCTAAAGATGGCTCAGTAGATGGAGTTGTCTACTCAGACACCCTCCCTGACCAACAGCAAGCTGACTGCAGGCAAGTCCTCCAGCAGTTTGCTGAGCTCTTTTCTTTGACCCCTGGTCAGACACACCTGTGTACCCATGATGTGGACACGGGAGACAGTTTACCTGTCAAGAATAACATATTCAGACAGTTTGACCAAGTCAAGGAAAGCATCAAAGTGGAAGTCCACAAGATGCTGGAATTGGGAATGATAGAGCACTCTGACAGTCCCTGTGGTCTTGGTTCCCAAACCTCACACCAAGGATAGAAAGAGAGAGATGAGGTTTTGTGTGGACTACAGAGGGCTCAACTCTGTCACCAAGACAGATGCTCACCCCATACCAAGGGCAGATGAACTGTTTGATAAATTAGGTGCAGCCAAATTCTTAAGTACCTTTGACTTGACAGCAGGAGACTGGCAAATCAAAATGGCAAAAGAAAAGACAGCATTCTTGACACCTGATGGGCATTATCGGTTTACTGTTATAACCTTTGGCTTAAAGAATGCCCCTTCCACTTTCCTAAGGTTGGCGAATCAAGTCCTTGCTGGCTTGGAGTTCTTTAGTGCAGCATTTCTAGATGATATAGCTGTCTTTACCTTCAACTGGCAGGATCACCTGGTCCACCTGAAGAAGATTTTGCAGGCCCTGCAAGCTGCAGGTCTCTCTATCAAGGCATCCAAATGTCATATAGGGCAGGGCACAGTGGTTTACTTGGGACAACTTGTAGGTGGAGGCCAAGTTCAGCCATTACAACCCAAGAACCAGACTATTCTGGACTGGGAAGCTCCAAAAACACACACTCAAGTCAGGGCATTCCTTGGCTTGACTGGCTAATATAGGAGGTTTGTGAAGGGATATGGATCCATAGTGACACCCCTCACAGAACTTACGTCCAAGAAAATGCCCAGACAAAAGGCCTTTGACACCCTGAAAGAAGCTATGTGCTCAGCACCAGTTTTGAAAGTTCCAGATTATTCTAAGCAATTCATTGTGCAGATTGATGACTCTGAACATGGGATAGGAACAGTTCTATCCCAAACCAATGATGATGGGCTTGACCAGCCTGTTGCTTTTATTAGCAGGAGGTTACTCCCCAGGGAGCAGCAATGGAGTGGCACTGAGAGGGAGGCCTTTCCCGTGGTTTGGTCCCTGAAGAAGTTGAGACTATACCTGTTTGGTACTCACTTTACAGTCCCATCGTACCCCAGACCTCTCAGATGGCTCATGCAAATGAAAGGAGAGAACCCTAAAGTGTTGAGGTGGTCCATGTCCCTACAGGGAATGAATGTTGTAGTGAAACACAGACCTGGGGCTGCCCATGCCAGTGCAGATGGCCTTTTTAGGTTCTTTTACTTAGAAAATGAAGACGGGAAAGGTTAGTCTCATCCTCTTTCGTTTGGGGAGAGGGGTGTTGTGTAGGAAAATGCCACTGTTGGCATGGTTACCCCCTACCGTTTTGCCTTTTGTTGATGCTAGTTATGATTGAAAGTGTGCTAGGTCCCTGCTAACCAGGCCCCAGCCCATGTTCCTTCGCTAAACTGTACCTTTGTCTCTACAATTGGTACAGCCCTGGAACACAGATAAGTCCCTTGTAAATGGTACCCCTGGTACCAAGGGCCCTGTGGCCAGGGAAGGTCTCTAAGGGCTGCAGCATGTATTATGCCACCCTGGGGACCCCTCAATCAGCACATGCACACTGCCTCACAGCTTGTGTGTGCTGGTGGGGAGAAAAAGACTTACTGTACCAACGCAATGGTCTGCCCCAGTGCTACCCAGTATGACCTGTTGGTATGATTCTGATTAGTGTCCAGTACTTAACTTTGCTGCCTGAGGTCGACCTCGTAAGTTGTTGTTAACCCTGTGTTTACTGAACATAGTTTTACTCCATGTAGTAACATTGAGAAAACTATGAAAATTGCACGGTGTTGATATCTGAAACTGCAAAGTATTTATGCTTAAAAGTCTACTTACCTGATTACAAAGTTCTTGGATTTTTAACATATATAAAAAGAATTGTTATTTCTCTACATTGGTCTCTGATTTATTCTTTGACTGCGAGTCTCATTTATTGCCTCTGTGAGTACACCAAATGCTTAGCACTACCCTCTGAAAAGCCTATCTGCTCGGCTGCACTACCAAATGTTTCCTGACAGTCGCAGTCAGGGGGAGCATCTGGATTCTCTCTGTAGGCGTCACTGTGGGGGTGTAGGTAGGTTGTCTCAGGGTGTCCACATCGTTAGAGTAGCCTGAGGGTCCTCTCTGCAGTGTTCGTTGTTCCTTACACCAGATCTTTCCGCCGGCGCTGCACTGACGACAATCCTTACCATTCACAACCTCCTTTAAATACCGGGCACCCTCTCTTCCTGGCACCAAAGCGGCTGGGCACCGGCATGTTGGTACACCCATCGGTATTTCCCTTTGGAGTGGTAAGTTATTTCTCAGGCTTTGCCTGCATCTTGCATTTTTTTAATTGTTTACCCTTTGGTCGGAGGTCTAGTTCCCCTTCCTTTCAGCCCTTAAAATAATTCCTTCTGAGCTTACCAGTCTGGCCATTAACTCTGCTGGGCATTTCCCAGTGGCTTACATTTTGCTCTTCTGACTTCTGTCTTGTCTTTGTCATTTTAAATTCCCCATTAGAGTGTGACTACAAGGGATACCTCCCCCGGCATTTCCCAGACCAGAGGCTAGTCGCCTTTTCCCCTGGGGAAAGTCACCACTGCATGTGAGTGTGCGTGTGTTTCTTTTTAGCACTGTCTTTACCACCTTGTGTGCTGTGTTTTGTGCTGTGGTTTGCAACACTGTTTCACCATATTTTAAATTCCAGATTATTAATTTCTTCTGTAGACCTACCCTAGTATGAACAATCTGTTCAGGTAGGCTATTTACCTTTTTCCTTACACTTAACGAGCATGCCTAATAGCAGCCATATTTAGGGGATCCTAGACCTGGACGAATGCCCCTGACCTTCCAGCACATAGAGAGGGCAGAAACAGGTTGGTCCCTGCTTTTTAGACTATATGAGACATTAGCACTCAACTGAGTCCCAATCCCTTTTTAGCCTTACCTGCATGCACCTTTATTAAAGTACCCAACCAATCGGGATAGGTGACATGTATGGTAATTTTATTCTCATCTCATCTGGATCCCTGATAATTATCCAGTAAGATTTATTTCAGCACTCCCTCTGTCGTTCCTTTAACAACGAAGTTGAGTCCGCCCAGGTAGTTCTGTCTTACCTGAGTGGGGCTAGGTGGTCAAATGATGAAGCATGACACTATTATGTGTGTGAGACCACCTAGTCTGTAAAAGGAACTCCCTCTTGTAAAACACAGCCATCTCCATAGTTACTTTCCACACACACCTCCACTTAGAACTAACCTACGCTTAATCGGCACTATTAGCCGAAGATGCACTAATCCAGTTGCACCCTCATCTCTGACCACCCCACACTTCCAGTGGTATATGGATGTGTATTTTTGCTTTGGGACTATGTGTGGGGCGGTAGGACTCCCACCACTCTCTTTTGTGTTCTAAGAGGTTACATCAATACCTGGTAGACCATAGTACACTTTCCTCTCATGAGTTCGAGAAGAAGGCAGACACTGGGTAAAAACAAAGGTAACCAAAACTACCACTGGTGAGGGAGACCAAAAGAAAGAGACCAAAAGGCACCCCCCCAAAGAAAAGATGGGAGCCAAAACAAAAATAAAGAGTTTTCTCAAGGTCCCCAAAAACCTGCACAGGAGGGTACGCCCAGAGACTCCTCACAGTCTAGGGGTGGGTAAAAAGGAAAGAACCTTGATCCCAACAATGCTTGGTGCCATGATTGCAAAAACAGAGGGCACCAAACTGGAGACCCTAGCTGTAAGAACAAAAATAATGCCTTTAGTCAACCTGCGATAAATGCAGTTGCTAATCTCCTGATGGGATCAGAGCTGTCGTCTGACCATGTCAGTGATCCCACAGAGGCAACGTTAGTCATTGAGGGAAGGGTAGAATTATCCTGTGCTGCCTGGCTAAGTAATAAGTGCAAATACAGGCAGCACCCTGTGTTTAACGAGGAGAATGTGGAAGCACTGAGGGACACCGGAGCTAGTGTTACCATGGTAACTCAGTGCCTGGTCCACTCAAATCAGTACCTGGTAGGGAAGTCTTAGCCTGTCACAAATACTGACAATCAGACAAAATTCCATCCCATGGCTATGGTAACCTTTGATTGGGGGGGAGTAGTATGGCAAAAATAAGTGGTTGTGTCCTCATCCATCTCAGTAGATTGCTTGTTTGGAAATGACCTTGAGCATTCCCCCTGGTCTGAAGTAGAACTGAAGACCCATGCAGCCATCCTTGGGATCCCGGAATGGGCCTGTGTCAAGACTAGGACACAGAGAAAACTTCAGAAAGAAAAAGGAAAGCTGGATCCTGAAATAGTTGACCAGCCTCCCAAGAGAAAGGACAGGAAGACTGGGATCCAGCTTCCGTACAGATCTCAAGTCAGAACCACTCTTCCCAGGAACAGGGCTTGGCATTCTCAGAGGGAACTGAATCTGCAGAGCTTGGGCCTTACTACCCAGAGCTTTTGGGCACCGGAGGGGATCCTCTAGGGAGGATCTGTGCCAGGGGCAGAGAACCTGTCCCACTCTCTGTTATTCTTGTCTAGTTCAGTTTCTATTCACTATGGTTTTCTTTTATTCGTTATGTCTCTTAATTGTAACTTACCTTAATTGTCCATTTCTCCTTTTCTTTTCTTTTTCTTTGGATATTCCCTCTTCAGCACCTTGTTCCCAAATGATGTGACATCATGTGGAGAAAAGATAAAAAACAAACTGGGAAGAATAAAGGTAAGTGGATTTTGTTTATATTTGGTGTCTCTTTTAATTAGAGTGTAGGGAGAAGGGGAGGGCGGTCAGAGGAGTGCAAAAAGTGGGGGGAGGAGTGCACCGAAAGAAAGAGGAGAATTTCCTGTGATAGTAGGGAGGAGGGGTCCGTGTATAACACCCCACGACATCTCTGTGTAAGCCGGCCTCCGAGGTATAACGGTCCCAACTCCTGGGCACCCGATCCCTTTTCCTTTGGTTATCTCTCTGTTATCTCTCCTCCAGCCCCCTGCTGTTCCTCGTCCCGCCTCCCCACTTCCACAAAAGCCCCAGGGTGCTGGAGATGCACGCACGCACGCACCTGCATAAGGCACGTCCCTCCAGGGACGTGGCTGGGTTCTCCGGTCTGTCTTACTTCAGTACGCGGCTCAGGGTCCTCCCTCTGCAGGGCATCTCGGCACGCCTTCTGTCGGACGTCTTTCTTTTAGTTTTCCCTTGTAAGTAGTGTCTATCTCGTCTAGTCACGTTCCCGGTCCTTCGGTCTCCTTCCCACTTGTTTCTCCCATCACTTGAGTTTCTTCCTCCTCACGTGCTCCAGGTCTTTCTACTTGTTTTTTTATCACCGTATTCCGGATATCCGGGATTTTGGGTCTGGTCTTCGACTCCCCCTCTGGGACCCCCGGGATACGACCACAACGGCCCCGTCGTGCCCTTCGGAGACAGGGGCACCGTAACCCTGTCACAGGTTGGTTAACCACTTCTACTGGCCAGGAAGGCCTGAAAAAATTATGGACGTTTGTCAGTCCTGCCGTACTACCCCAGCCAGTGGCAAGGCGGGAGGACACTTAAAGGCCTCTTTAATGTCATTACCTGTTGGTGGGGTTCCCTTTGAGAGTGTAGGGGTTGATATTATTGGCCCCCTTGACCTCCAAACAGCATCAGGGCACAGATACATTCTGGTGGTAGTGAATCATGCCACTAGATATGCTGAGGCCTGCTCCTGCAGTTGCAAAACCCCTCCACAGTAGTTTTACCAGAGTAGGGTTCCCTAAGGAGGTACTATCAGACAGAGGTTCAAACGTCATGTCTGTATACTTAAAACACTTGTGGAAGGAATGTGGTGTGACTTATAAGTCACTACCTGAAACAAATTGGTTGGTTGAAAGATTTAATCAGCCCCTAAAAGGCATGATTGGAGGACTCCCTGAAAAACTCAGAAGGCGATGGGATGTCTTACTTCCATGTCTGCTTTTTGCCTACAGGGAAGTGCCACAAGAGGGAGTAAGAGTCTCTACATTTCAACTTTTGTTTGGAAATCCTGTTAGGGGACCACTAAGTCTTATGAAGGAAGTCTGGGGGAACCCTCTCAAAGAGCCCAAGTAAGACATTGTGGACTGTGTACTTGGCCTTCGTTCAAGGATGGCAGAATGCATGGAAAAAGCAAGCCAAAATCTTCAGGCCAGCCAGGAGCTGCAAATGCTCTGGTATGACCAAAAATCTCCTATGGTTCAGTTCAAACTAGGGCAGAAAGTTTGTGTGTCGGAGTCTGTTGTTCCAATGGCTCTCCAGGACAAACGGTCTAGGCCCTAACCCATTCTTGAAAAGGAAGGGGAAGTCACCTATCTGGTGGACTTAGCCAGTTAGAAAAACTCCAAGAGAATCATACATGTCAACCACCTAAAACCCTATTATGATAGAGCTTATGTGCCCATGCTCACGGTTACAGATAAGGGACAGGAAGAAGAGAGTAAACCTTTCCCTGATCTCTTCTCCAGCAACCCACAAGATAGTTCAGTGGATGGAGTGGTCTTGTTAGACACCCTCACAGAACAACCGCAGGCTGATTGCAGGCAAGTTCTCAACCAGCATGTTGAGTCATTCTCCCTGACCCCTGGGAAGACTGATTGATGTACCCATGATGTGGACACTGGTGACAGCTCGCCTGTTAAAAACTAAATTTACAGACTGACCATGTCTGGGAAAGCATACAAGGTGAAGTAAAAAAGATGTGGAATTTGAGTGTCATTGAACCCTCAGAAAGTAGTTTTAGTGCCCAAACTTCACTCAAAAGGAGAGAAAAAGGAGATGAGGTTTATGTGTATTACAGGGGCCTCAATTCTGTGACAAAAACGGATGCACACCCAATCCCAGGAGCTGATGAGCTAATTGACAGACTAGGGTCAGCCACATATTAGAGTACTTTTGATTTAACATCAGGGTACTGGCTGATTGGCCTGACCCCAGGAGCCAAAGAGAGGTCAGCATTCTCCACTCCTGGTGGGCATTATCTTCCAAAGATCAGTGAGCAAAGTCCTTGCTGGGCTAGAATACTTTAGTGCAGCTTACCTTGATGACACAGCTGTCCATAGTTCCATCTTGCAGGATCACCTGATCCACTTAGAGAAGGTCCTTGAGGCTTTGCAGAAGGCAGGCCTCACTGTCAAGTACAGTAAGTGCTGGGCAGGGTACATTTATTTACTTCGGCCACCTGGTTGGTGGAGGCCAAGTTCAACCCCTCTAACTCCAGATTCAGACTTTCTGGCTTGGGAAGCTTCCACAACCCAGACTCAGGCCAGGGCATTCCTTGGCCTGACTGGATATTATAGATATCCACCATAGTTGCCACCCTCACAGAACTAAACGCCAAGAAAATGCCCAAAAAGGTTAACTAGTCAGTGAGCTGTGAAAGGGCCTTTGACTCTGAAGAATGCTATGTGCTCTGCTCCAGTCCTACAAGCTCCAGAGTACTCCATGCAGTTTATTGTCCAAACAGATGCCTCTGAACTTGGGGGTAGGAGTGGTCCTAGCCCAGAAGAATTATGATGGACATGACCAGCCTGTTGCTTTTATAGGCAGAAGACTACTCCCCAGGGAAGACAAATGGAGTGACATAGAGAGGGAAGCCTTTTGCTGTAGCTTGGGCTCTGAAGAAGCTGAGGCCATACCTGTTTGACTCTCACGTCATAGTTCAGACTGACACAGGCCTCTCAGATGGCTACAAAAAAGAAGGATGAAAAGCCCAAACTGCTTAGGTTGTCCATTTCCATACACGGGATGGACTTTCAAGTGTAATACAGACCTGGGACTGCCAACGCAGATGGCCTTTCCAGATTCTTCCACTTAGATGATGAAGACTCAATAGGGAAATGGTAGTCTCACCCTCGTTCGTTTGTGGGGTGAGGGAATAGTGTGAGAAAAAAGCCTCTTTTGTCATGGTTAGCCCACACTTTTTGCCAGGTATTTGATGTAGTCTCAAAGTTGTTAGTGCCCAGGGCCCCTGCTAACCAGGTTCCCTGGGCCAGATCTCTTTCCCTAAAACTGTTGCAATGCATTACCATAATTGTCAACACCCTTAGCTGCCACTGTAAGTCCCTAGTATATGATACTTAGGTACACAGGGAGGTAAGTGAGGGAGAATTTAGTAGGGTTGTTTGGGAGAACACAGTAGTAAACTGAGGTTCGGAGTGAGCCAGGAGTTGGAGAGGAGGGGAAGAGCTTAGGCAGGGTTATTTTGGAGATCATAGTAGTAGAATGAGTTTGGGATGAGTCAGAGAGTGGGGATAGAGGATAGATTGATAGAGGTATAGGGTGATGGGGAGACAGAGTAAAACTTAAGAGAGATAAAAAAATTTTCCTTCTTGTACAGTAGGACTCAAGTAATACATAGATACCTAAATACATAGTAAGGGAATATATATATGTAAGGAATATAATAAGGGATATCATATTTTGAGATTTAAAGTTGTGTTGGATAAATACAAACATTCAAGATTAGCAATATTTGAGGTTAATTTATTTTATCTTTCTTCAATGTTCAATAGCGAAATGCTTGCTGATAAGAGTTAGGATAACATTTGCTCATTGTGATAGCTAAAATGAAAGCAGAGATTCATAAGTATCTAATCTAGCAACTTATCTAGGAACTATGCAATGACCTATGAACATGTTAAGCATAGATTATTATACACATATATATGTATACATACACATACATTGTATGCATACTTGTTTATACATATATGCACACATATATACACACACACACACTCATACATTTAACCGTGACACATTTGTTAAACAGGCTTAAAGCGTAGGTACATATTTTAGTATTTTGAAATAGTAATTATACTTATTTCTTGAAGAAATACACATATATAGATATATACACATAATCAGATTTTAAATGTTTACCAACACAGGCATATGCAGTCCATTGATTTTTGGATATGTTGGTTATGAAGGAAAGAGCCAACTCTTGAGTAGTCTTCTGAAGACAAGGTACTCATCCTTGGATCTTATATTTGGTGGTAATGAATTCCATAGTTTAGCCGCTTGAACAGAGAAGGATATACCACCTATAGTCTATTTTGTTTTGGTGGTGTTTTAAGGTGGGTGCCAATCTTGAAAGGAGGGTTCTTTGTCGAATATATTTGGTGATTTTATTCCTGATGAAACGTGGCCCTGTTCCATGTATTGCTTTGTGGATGAAACAAAGCAGTTTGAAGGTGGACATTCTGGCAACCGGTAACCAATGTAGTGCCTTCAAGGCAGGGAATATGTGGGCTTGTGGCTTCACATGAAGTAGCAGTCTGCAGCGAAGTTCTGAATGCATTGTAGTTTTCTCATAGCAGATAGAGATGATCCATGGTAGAGGCCATTGGCGTAATCCAATTTAGATAGTGCAAGAGAAATAGTAGCCTGGACCTTGTGTGGAAATCCGAGCTGGGGGAAGATGCGTCGCAGAGTTTTCAAGGGAATAAAGCTTGATCGTGCTAACTTGTCCACTTTCATTGTTAACTTGGAGACCATGGTAATTTGTGTTTTTAACTTCCTTAGATACTGGGGGAGGTGGTCCCAGATCATCAGGCTAGGTGCACAGTGGGTCATAATTTTTCCAGTTGCCACATATGAGTATTTCAGTTTTGGAACCATTCAGTTTGAGAAGGCTCCAAGTCATCCACTGATCAACGATTCTGAGGCAACTGAAGATTTGAGTATCCATTGCATTTGGGGCATTCCAATTTAAGGAGTATTTGTGTGTCATCTGCATAGTTGTAGTATGTGAGTTGAAATTCATTGACGAGTTCTGGTAATGACATCATGTAGATGCTGAAAAGCATAGGCGAGATGATTGATCCTTGAGGAACCCCTGCTTTTATGAAGTAGGCTTTGGACGAGAAAGGGGGAGAATAGATGACATTTGTTCTATTTTGAAGGTAGGATGTGATCCAGTTGAGAGCAGTTCCTTCTATGCCGGCTTTGTGGAGTCTTTGAATTAAGGTGTCATGGTCAACAGTGTCAAAGGCAGCTGAGAGGTCCAGGAGAAGTAGTGCAGCAACTCCATTGCGGTCGACTGTGTTTTTAAGATCACCCCAGATTGCGATGAGTGCAGATTCAATGCCTCTTCCTGGGCAGAATCTGATTTGGTAGTCTGAAAGTATGGAATTCTCTTCAATGAAGTGTGGCATCTGGGTGAAAGCTGCTCTTTCTATCCGTTTGTCCAGGAAAGGTCTATTTATAATCGGTCTGTAGTTGTTGAGGTGCTGTGGGTCCTGGTGTGTTGGGCGTATGTATGCTTTTTTTAAGGTCTTCAGGAAAGGTTCCTGTAGTTAAAGAATTATTGATGATGATTCTTACAGGTATGGCAGCAGAAGTAGATAAAAGAATGTTCTTGAAGATGTGTGCTGGACAAGGGACGGAAGGGCTGCTGGAAGGCCTGCTTGCTTTGAACAAATCCATAAATTCACTTTGTTGACATTAGTTTGAAGGAGTACTCTTGGAGGGGATTTTAGGAAACGGGTTGGTGCTGGTGGTTTTCCTTTATTTTAAATAGGAGTCCAGTGTGTCTGCTTTAGTTGTGTAATGATTTGCCAGTTTGCAAATTCTTGAGTAAAGGGATGAGTTCCTTCCAAGCATTTAGCTTTTCGAAATTAATAGAGAATTTCATTTAAAAAAAAGAATATTGGCAGATTTAGCATTTTTAATTCTGTCTGTGTAGCACCTTTTTTTTTTTTTTAGCTTTTTTGATTGATTTGTATATTCTGTTAAGTTTGAGTAGGTGAAGCATGTTATGATTTTTTTTTTTTTGCCAGGTTCGTTGCAGCCTTCTGATTTGTTGTTAGAACTGACAATTCTTGATGTGTTAGCTAGAAACATTTTTAGTCACTGACATTCTGCCCTTTCACAAGGAGCATGCCGGGCAAATAATTTTCTCCAGGCATTGGGGGTAAATGTAGCATAATATGTGCTTATCTTATTGGGTGTGTTGCAACATGAACTAATATTGTTCTTATCTTTTCCTCATAGCTTTGTTGGGGATGTTTTTAGCTGCATTGGATGTTTGGAGAAGTTCTTTGTGTGAGATAAGTACAAGTTTGAGACTGTTGTTCTTGTGATCACACTGTGCTACACTCACAGCATTAAAAAATTTCTCTTCACAGCACACCATTTTCCTATCAAACACACAACAAACATTTCTACAGAACTCAACCTAGGTCAGAAAGTTTTAGTTGCTGCTTTTGAGGCCCTAACTCGAAAAATGTAGGACAGCTCTAAGGCACAGTCTGATACTGAGGCAGACTCAGAGGGAGGGAGTCATTGAGCAGGATCTGTGAGTTAGTTTTTCAGTCGAAGGCTCCTTCCGTTGACAAATTATCTTCCAGTGACTCAGAGAAAGATGGATCTGATAGTTGTGATGTCCCTTTGCAAGTATTAACTATGCAGCGAAGAGCATGTGACAGTGTAGACCAATGTAGAGTGCAGGCAGATAGGGTGTTGAACACTTTCAGAACCTACAAACCCGATTTATCCCCACAACCAGAAGGGTCTAGCATACACAATGCTGTATTGCTTTTGTAAATCAGCCATCATAACAAAAATTTACAGACGAAAACATTCTCAAATAGCCCTTCTTCCTACTCATTTTCAATACTTCTTTATTTCAACCGTTAGTTTCTTTGGGAAAACCTTAAGAGATCTAAATACATGACATATGCTGAATTCAGAATTTTGACTACTTTTAGAAATCTAAAGTTTTCCTGGATCATCCATGTGTTTCACTCTGGTTTCAGCCACAAACTGGAAGTAGACTGTATGCATAAAAAATTAGGAAAAATGGGTGACCTCTTTGAAAAATCGCAAAACTGTGGTTAAAAAATAGATTCTTTGATTCACCTCTGCATATTCCTGAAAGCTTGGAAGATGGTGACTTTAGCACAGCAAACTGTTTGTTGATGCCATTTTTTAGGGTTAAAAAACAAGACACTTTAATCCACAGCACTTTTTTCTTATTCTTCCCAAAAATGTCAAACTTTATCCATATTTTGCCCATTGCTACAGTTTCCTCAAGGGAAATACACATACCTTGGGTACTTTTAGAATCCCCTGGATGTTAGAAAAAAGGATGCCCATTTGGCATAGATAACTTGTGTAGAAAAAAAGTTATGGCACCCTAAGTGTGAACTACCCCTAAATAGGTAGAGGGGAGAAAGCCCCAGCCGTTAAGGGGTTAAGGAAGGACTGTATCCAGTTCAGGCCTGTACTAAGGACCCCCATGTCATATAGTCTACAGTATCCAACTTTGTTGAGCAGTAGAGAATTGCTAGAGGGGTGACTCCCTTAGCATCAAACAATATTTTTGCATCATCCCAAATGGAGTTTAGTGCAGACTGAGTGCAACTGTATCATGTAGTACTGTAGCGTGGTAAACTGGAGATCTAGGAGCAACCTGCTTCTTCAATGAGATTACCTAAAAATGGTCCAATTGTTACTTGTTTGTTTTTTGCGGATTCAGCCTGGTCCAATCTTTGCCACATAAGGATTGATTTGATACAGATGTTTTCTAGTTAACTGAGAGTTCCCCACCTCGGATGACCTCCCATTGAGCTTTAAGCCACAAATGCACAGAGACTTGTCCCTAACTTACGACAAGTATATACAGTGGCTCAGATCAGGGGGCAGCTACTGACCTCCATGAGGGAGGCTATAATCAAGGTTCTCCCAAAACTCGACAGGGACCCGCTGCTGGTGGGTTCCTACTGTGCATTATCACTCCTAAATCTAGACTACAAGATCCTGGCTAAAGTCTTGGTGAATCAGCTGGTGCCCGTACCACATTCCCTGGTGAAGACAGACCAGAACGGCTTTATCCCAGACAGGAATAGCTTTCTAAATATCCAGTGCCTGTTTCTGATAACGAAGTGGGCACACACCTCTGAGATCACACCCTCGGTGGCCTCTCTTGACATTGAAAAGGCATTTGATACTTTGGGTTGGCCATATCTGCTGGCTGTCCTGAGGAGGTTGCACCTGGGAGATGGGTTCTTATCCTCTGCTCAGCTATTATATGCCACTCTGAAGGCACGTGTGAAAACAGGAAATGTGATTTTGGATCCCATACCAATAGTCAGAGGCACCAGTCAGGGCTGCCATCTGTCCCCTGTTATATTTGCATTATCCATGGCACCACTAGCATGCTCACTGCAGTCCTGGGTTCTAGACTGGGGTATTTGAATGGATGGGAGATGGCACATAGTGTATATGTGGATGACGATCTCTTCTATCTCAAAGACATAAGAATCAATGGCATGGATATGACTGCCTTACTTGAGGAGTTCAGAAAGTTGTCCAGCCTCAGATCAATTTGAATAAGTCCTACCTCTTCCCTGATTCCACTATTTGATACACAACTCTGCCTATCACCCCACTGGGTTGGCAATTAGACACCCTGAAATATCTGGGAGTTTTCATTTACTACATTAATCATGACCTGACAGCTAGCAACCTGGGTTTAGCTATGACGACAGTCCGAAACTTGCTCCCTTTTTGGTGCAGCCTTCCTGTATCTTGCATTCGACGTAATGCGATTGGCAAGATGCTGGTGCATTGTCAACTGCTGATTCTTTTTTTTGGGTGCTCCCGGTGCGGCTGGGTGGGCATTTCTTTAAGGAACTCCATTCTTGATTGATCGTGCTTACATGGGGCTCAGGTAGATGCAGAGTGGTGATCTCTAAATCATATACCCCATTAGATGCTGGGGACCCATCGTTCCGAATTACTCCCTGGTAGTACAACTACAATAGCGTATGCGGTGGTCGGGAGGTGACAAGCTGCAGGAACAGGGGAACTCGTTTTCGCCTTTTTGAACAAATTCTATACTGGAGTGGCTGTTAGGCTCCATGCAGGTGTTGCCTATAACTGTGGGGAGGAGGCTAGGGGGTCACATGCAGGAGCTGCAAAGTGCTGGAAGAATGGCATGACAAGTACAGCTGCGCAGATCCCATTTGCTCCTGACCTCCCCCTGTGGTGGCACTCGGCTGCAGAGACCTGTGCAACCTATACAATGTCTAATCCAGGAAAGAGGCCGTGCTCTATAAATGAGGGGACCTATTTAAGGACGGACAATGGTGCCCATTTCAAGACCTAATGATGTGGGTTGGGATCCCACCCAGTAGCTTCCTTCTGTATTCCGCTAAAACACACCAATTAACAATTGTGAGCCTAGCTTTTTCCCTGCATCCTAATACGCCCAGTGATCAAGGATTCCTAGGAGACCCAGATAAGGAGTCCCAAACTTTTTGGGGAAATCTTATTATTTGTTTAAAAGTGCTTTCTACTGCTACCCATGCCTGATAACTGTAGACTCTTTGGGGGTGATTCTAATCCTGGCGGTCGGTGTTAAAGCGGCGGCCAACCCGCCAACAGGCTGGCGGTAAAAAATATGGGATTCTGACCCTGGCGGGAACCGCCAACACAGACAGCCACTTTAACACTCCGACCGCCACGGCGGTACAAACAAACAGCGCGGCGGTCACCTCCAACAGCCAGGCGGCAGCCAATGTACCGCCCACACTATTCCAACTCACCAATCCGCCACCTTTTCCGGGGCGGGAGCACCGCCGATAAAAACACGGCGGAAACTAACTACGGACGGGAAAACGCTCACCACTACGCACTCCAGGAGGAAGGAGGACAGCATGGAACCCGAATTAAACATCCTACCTGCTCTCGTCTACCTTCTCATCTACCACGAGTACGAAGTCCGGCGCAGACGACAACGGTGAGTACTGCACCTACGACACACGGGAAGGGGAGGACGAAAGGTTACGGGCACACACATATGCGACCCCCCCCCCCCCCAACTATGTACACACCAATGCAGAGCAACAAGTCACAGTGACACCACCCAAACACCCCTGAAAAATTCTAGGACATAATCAAATTTGGAATAAATATTTATGTACCAAAAAGCTCCAGAAAATTATTGTACAACCATGAAAGATATTCACAACAAAACTAATGACATACACATCAGTGTATAACTGAAGTACCAAGTCCTGCACATCCTACGAATTCATCATGTCCGTGGGCCAAAGTCTTGAGAAATAAGGGCAAAGCCCACACAGGAGACCTGAGTCCTTTGGAGAGAACACTGCAGGGGCATCAGATGTAAAAACTACAGGCACCTCAGGGGGAAGGGAAGGGGGGGGCACCACAGCCACATGAGTCCACGACGCCAGATCCACGAGGAGCCACCATGCCCACTGTACCATCCTGGGGAGTGCAAAGCCACAGTCTCTCAATGTCTCTACAGTGGGTGGGCTGCCCACTGTACCATCCTAGGGAGTGCAAAGCCACAGTCTCTCAATGTCTCTACAGTGGGTGGGCTGCCCACTGTACCATCCTGGGGAGTGCAAAGCCACAGTCCATCAGGTGGATGACAGTCTCCACTGGTCAAGGAGAAGGCATGGTGGGCACAGTGAACCATAAACAGTGATTGAGACGGCGGTGCCCAGTGGAGCGGTGCATGACAGGAAGGGCCCAGCGGAGCGGTGCTTGAGATGAAGGGCCCAGCGGAGCGGTGCTTGAGAAGAAGGGCCCAGCGGAGCGGTGGAGAGACAGCGGTGCCCAGCGGAGCGGTGGAGAGACAGCGGTGCCCAGCGGAGCGGTGCTTGAGAAGAAGGGCCCAGCGGAGCGGTGCTTGAGACGGCGGTGCCCAGCGGAGCGGTGCATGACAGGAAGGGCCCAGCGGAGCGGTGCTTGAGAAGAAGGGCCCAGCGGAGCGGTGCTTGAGAAGAAGGGCCCAGCGGAGCGGTGCTTGAGACGGCAGTGCCCAGCGGAGCGGTGCTTGAGACGGCAGTGCCCAGCGGAGCGGTGCTTGAGATGAAGGGCCCAGCGGAGCGGTGCTTGAGAAGAAGGGCCCAGCGGAGCGGTGCTTGAGACGGCGGTGCCCAGCGGAGCGGTGCTTGAGATGAAGGGCCCAGCGGAGCGGTGCTTGAGAAGAAGGGCCCAGCGGAGCGGTGCTTGAGACGGCGGTGCCCAGCGGAGCGGTGCATGACAGGAAGGGCCCAGCGGAGCGGTGCTTGAGATGAAGGGCCCAGCGGAGCGGTGCTTGAGACGGCGGTGCCCAGCGGAGCGGTGGAGAGACAGCGGTGCCCAGCGGAGCGGTGCTTGAGAAGAAGGGCCCAGCGGAGCGGTGCTTGAGAAGAAGGGCCCAGCGGAGCGGTGCTTGAGACGGCGGTGCCCAGCGGAGCGGTGCATGACAGGAAGGGCCCAGCGGAGCGGTGCATGACAGGAAGGGCCCAGCGGAGCGGTGCATGACAGGAAGGGCCCAGCGGAGCGGTGCATGACAGGAAGGGCCCAGCGGAGCGGTGCTTGAGACGGCGGTGCCCAGCGGAGCGGTGCTTGAGACGGCGGTGCCCAGCGGAGCGGTGCTTGAGATGAAGGGCCCAGCGGAGCGGTGCTTGAGACGGCGGTGCCCAGCGCAGCGGTGCTTGAGAAGAAGGGCCCAGCGGAGCGGTGCTTGAGACGGCGGTGCCCAGCGGAGCGGTGCATGACAGGAAGGGCCCAGCGGAGCGGTGCTTGAGACGGCGGTGCCCAGCGGAGCGGTGCTTGAGAAGAAGGGCCCAGCGGAGAGGTGGAGAGACAGCGGTGCCCAGCGGAGCGGTGCTTGAGATGAAGGGCCCAGCGGAGCGGTGCTTGAGACGGCGGGGCCCTGTTCAGCGGTGCCTATCTCCACGGCGGGGCCCTGTTCAGCGGTGCCCTTCTGCACTGCGGGCCCTGTTCAGCGGTGCCTATCTCCACGGCGGGGCCCTGTTCAGCGGTGCTCTTCTGCCCCGTGGGCCCTGTTCAGCGGTGCTCTTCTGCACCGCGAGCCCTGTTCAGCGGTGCCTATCTCCACGGCGGGGCCCTGTTCAGCGGTGCTCTTCTGCACCGCGGGCCCTGTTCAGCGGTGCCTATCTCCACGGCGGGGCCCTGTTCAGCGGTGCTCTTCTGCACGGCGGGCCCTGTTCAGCGGTGCCTATCTCCACGGCGGGGCCCTGTTCAGCGGTGCTCTTCTGCCCCGCGGGCCCGGTTCAGCGGTGCTCATCCAGCAGGTCAAGGAAGCCAGACCTGGCCTGGACTCCCGGCTCAGTCGCCCTCGGACCGTGACGTTTCTGGACCCTTCGGGGACGGACTCCTGGCCTCCTTAGTGTCCTCCTTCCCAGCTGGGATGTGGCATGTGGGGTCCACCTTCTCCGCGCTCCTGCTGCCCTTCCGCTCCTTTGATGGGCTCTCGGGCCCTTGCCTCCCCTAGATGGTGTGGGTGGTGAAGTGGCCGCACATTGCTCCTTGGGGGCAGCCCTGTCGGTCCTCGCACGGCGGCCCTTGTTTTTGCGGGTCCTCTTGCCGGGGGGGGGGGGGGGGCTGGACGTGTCCTTGCTGCTGATGGATGTGTCACTGCTGGCAAAGGGTGGGCTCCAGAGCCCATGCACAACAGTGACACCCGAAGCTGGGCTGGTGGTGGCTGCGGTGCTCTTGGGACTCTTTGAAAATGGATGGGGGAGCTCATCGGGGGGAAAGAGGTCAAGGTTAGCCAGGAAAAGTTTTTTAGGGCCAAGGTAAAAGGTAGGAGAAGTGGAGATGGAAGTGGAGGTAGAGGAGGTGGTTGTAGGAGAGTCAGGTGTGCTGTCATTAGGTGAAGGTGCTGGTGCTGTAGGCTGTCGTGAGGTGGATGGCTGTTGGGTGGGTGGCTGCCTGCGTTTGTGTGTCTTGGAAGAGGGGGTGACAGACACAGTGGGAGAGGACACAGGGGACGTGTAAATGGCAGTGGGGGTGGTGACTGCACGAGTGTGGACTGTACTGGAGGGTGAGGTGGTGATGGAAGCACTGGCTGATGTTGGGGTGCATGCAGGTGTGAGTGTAGACGTCACAGGGAGGGAGGAGGGAGACGAGGAGGAGGGGGACACAGGGGTGGCAGTGGCTGTTGGCATGTCTGCATCTGGGTGTTGCTTGGGTGAGTGTTTGTGGGATCTGTGGTGCTTGTGTTTGGATGAGCTGCTCTTGGGTGTTGAGGTGTGTGCAGGCTGGTCTGATGGTGTGGATGGGATAGGCTGAGGGACAGGAGACAGAGAAAGGCTGGAGGCAGTAAGAAGAGGGAGGCTGGAAACAGGGACAATGGCTGCCGTCAGTGCTGAGGCCAGAGCAGTGAACGCTCGTTGATGGGCAGCCTGACCCGAATGAATGCCCTCCAGGTACGCATTGCTCTGTTGCACCTCCCTTTGCACACCATGGATGGCATTCAAAAGGGTCGTCTGCCCAACAATGAGCGTCCTTACCAGGTCAATGAGCTCCGCACTGAGGGCAGCAGGGGCAACAGGGGCAGGGGCTGAGGTGCCTGGGGCGAAGGAGACGCGCGCCTTCCTGGGCGAACCGGCACGGAGCGAAGACTGAGGGGCTGCTGGGAGGGCGGGGCTGGTGCGCTGGGTGGCGGCTGTACCTGTAGAGGCGGGGGGCACGGATGTTGCCGCCACCGCTAGGGAGCTCCCGTCCGAGGACGTGTCGCTTTCGCTGCTCTCACCAGCGGTCCCCGTCATGGTGCTCCCCTCGCCCTCCGGATCACTGGTGCCCTCGGTGTCTGTTCCTGGGCCCACCGGGGCCTTGTGTCCTGCAGCTCCCTCGTGCTCCGATGCCAAATCTCCTCCGCCTGATGATGCTAATGCACACATGCACAAGAAGATGAAGAGAAAGGGTGGGGGGAGAAAAAAGAAGACCAGGTTGAGTGCATGCAATGTCAACACCGTTGGCGGAGAGGACAGACACAGGAGCCTAATGCACTAAGCCGCGCATTCGGGGTACACTACTCAGTACTACTGACTAGGACAACAGGCCAAGAGACGTCAAACGCGCACATGGGAGATGCTGGACCTTCAATGGCTGTACTTGTCACCCTACCGAGGTGGGGGCCGGGGGCACAGGGCCATGCCTAAGGGAGAGGACTACACTACAGAAAGCGCCCTGGCCTAATGTCACCCACAGCCCTCCTCCCCCACCCAGACGCCTCCACTGCGCAGAAAGATAGGAGAATGTGCTGATACTCACCCCATTGTGTCTGTTGTGATGTCTTAAAGCGCCCATCCAATTCTGGGTAAGCCACCGCCAGGATCCGGGACATCAGGGGGGTCATGGTGCGACTGGCACCCCTCCTAGGTTGGGAGGCCATCCCCAGCAGTGTTTCTGCGGTCTTCCTTGTTCCGCGGCGGATGTCCTCCCACCTCTTGCGGCAGTGGGTGCCCCGTCTGTTGTGGACCCCCAAGTTCCGGACTTCCTTGGCGATGGCACGCCAAATCTCGATCTTCTGATGGGCGCTGACCTATTTGACATGTACAGGGTGGAAAGGAGGAATTCATCAATGACCTGCATGTTAGATGTGATTGGCCCCCCCCACCAACTTTGCCATATGGCACATGCTCTCATCTGTCGGGCGTTGCACTCCTCATTCGCCCCCCACCCCACCAACTTACATCCACCCCAATCCACACAGGCATAGCCCATCCCATGTGCACCCGGTGTACTCACTTGTTGGTCTGGAGGACCGTAGAGTACCGCATACTGGGGGAGGACCCCATCCACGAGCTTCTCCAACTCTTCAGACGTGAAGGCAGGGGCCCTTTCCCCAGTCGCAGCAGCCATTGTATCTTCCAGACCGAGTTCACAGCAGCACTTGCAGTATAGGTCCTCTCCTGTGGATGATCAGGTCTCGAGTGATTAAGCAGATAGAAAATGGCGGTCACGCCCGCGGCGGTGCGTACCGTGTCGGTGCGTACCGCGACCTCCGGCGCACTTCGTCATTGGCTCCTGAAACCCATAGGCTTCAATGTTAACCAATGCGGCTTTGCGCCGCGGTCTTCGACCGCCTACCTCCACGGTGTGCCCCGCCAGCGCATTGACCTCACATCCCATTGTCCCACTTCACAGGTCAGGCAGCCGCCATTTCAAGGGCCTACATGGCTTAATTTTGAATGCGACACACAGGCCTAGGCCTTGCATTGCCACACATACACGCCTTTCAACCCATTGCCATTCTTTAACTGTGCAAGCTGTCTGTACGTACTTGTGGTTTGGCTGACTCTGTGCTCCATGTTGTCCTTCCTAGGCACCGTCCGCTGGGACTTGCGATGAGAAGGAGGAATCCTCGCGTGTACCGACCGCTGGTGGACCTGTCGACAATGGAAGAACGCCACATCATACTACGATACCGACTTGACCGAGCCACTATCCATGAACTGTGTGCCCAGCTGGAGCCAGCCCTGATGTCCCCCATCCGCCAACCCACAGGGATTCCCCCTCTGGTGCAGGTTTTGTCAGTCCTCCATTTTTTGGCAAGTGGGTCATTCCAGACCACAGTGGCCATGTCATCTGGAATGTCTCAGCCTATGTTTTCAAAGATTTTGAGTAGAGTGTTGTCTGCCCTGATGAAACTCATGCGGAGCTACATAATTTTCCCAGAGGAGGGTGACTTGCCTACAGTGAAGGGTGATTTCTATGCCCTTGGACATATCCCCAACATCATTGGTGCCATTGATGGGACCCATGTGGCTTTGGTACCCCCAAAAGACGATGAGCAGGTGTACCGAAACAGAAAAAGTTATCATTCGATGAATGTCCAGGTGGTCTGTTTGGCTGACCAGTACATCTCCCATGTAAATGCCAAGTTCCCAGGGTCAGTGCATGACGCGTATGTGATGCGAAATAGCAGCATCCCCTATGTGATGGAGCAGCTACAGAGACAACGTGTGTGGCTAATAGGTGACTCTGGTTACCCCAACCTGCCTTGGCTACTGACCCCAGTAAGGAATCCCCGGACCAGGGCAGAGGAACGGTACAATGAGGCCCATGGGCGAACTAGGAGGATCATCGAAAGGACCTTTGGCCTCCTGAAGGCCAGGTTTAGGTGCCTGCATATGACTGGGAGATCCCTGATGTACTCACCAAAGAAGGTGTGCCACATCATCGTGGCCTGCTGTATGCTTCACAATCTGGCATTGCGACGTCAGGTCCCTTTCCTGCAGGAGGATGGTGCAGATGGTGGTGTTGAAGTAGCTGTGGAGCCTGCGGAGAGTGAAGAGGAGGAAGACTCAGAGGACGACACAGACAACAGGGACAGAGTAATAGCACAGTATTTCCAGTAGCACACAGGTAATGATCACCCATGCCATTTTACATTTCCTGAAAGCCTCCTGCATCTCAACTTTGTCGGTTTCCCCCCAGACCTATGGACATGATGTTTGAATTTCCCTTCCCTTTTCTGTGCTGTATGAGCCACTGCGTGACCTCGGCTTGGTTGGCCCATGGACTAATGCTAAGTTACCTCGGTATGTGTAAATTACAATGTTCACAATACGTAATTGATATGTAATGTGTCATACATTTATAAATAAGACAGCCAGAGTCCTGATTGATTTCAGTGCAATGTGTGATTTATTATTAGTGCATAGATATTGGTACATGATGGTGAAACAGTGATGGGTGGGGGTGGAGTAATGTCCATGGCGGAGTCCAGTTCTACGTCTCACAGGTGCATTGTCCATATGCCTGTGGCAGGATGGAGCAGGGGCAGTTCAAGGTTTGACAGGGTGGCCATGTGGGACAGTGGGAGGACTTCAGGGGGTATGTGATGCTGGCGGGGGACTTGACATCCTACTCTGTCGTTTTTTTTTATCTCAGGCTCCTTTTGCGGGGCGGTTGTTGTTCAGCAGGAGGTGGGGTTCTGGGGGGCTGTCGTTGTGGTGGGGCCTCCTGTCCACTAGCGCCGGCGGAGGTGGTAGGCTGTTCCTGTTCCTGGGTAGTGACAGGGGCCCGGTGTGATGCCACATGGTCCCGAAACGTGTCCTCTATGCGGTTCAGGGCCTGGACTATGCTCCCCATAGCGGTAGAGATGTTGGTTAGTTGGTCGCTGAACCCCATGTAGCGTTGCTCCTGCTGTGCCTGGATCTCCTGGAACCTGGCCAGTACCGTCGCCATCGTCTCTTGTGAGTGGTGGTAGGCAGCCATGATGGTGGTGAGGGCCTCTTGGAGAGTGGGTTCCCTGGGCCTCTCCTCCCCCCCCTGTCGCACAGCAGCCCTCCGAGTTGCCCTGTTTCCCTGGGCCTCTGTCCCCTGGACGGTGTGCCCACTCCCACTGCCCCCAGGTCCCTGTTGTTGTTGGGTTGGTGGGTTACCCTGGGGGCTCTGTAGTGGTAGACACACCGCTGCTTGACCTGTCCTAGGGACAGAGGCATGGGCCCGCTGGGTGGGAGCTGTGCGGTTGTTCCCAGAGGGGGTTGGGTCTGCAGTGGCCTGTGTCTGGGTGAGGGGAACCGACTGCCCAGAGGTCCCCGATGGTCTGGGCTGGTCGTCAGGTTCCAGGTCGACAGAGCTGCTGTCATCACTAGTGGCCTGTTCCGGGGGTGGGATGGACATTTCTGGTCCCTCCTGACCGGTGTGTTGTCGTTCGGGTCCTGCATGGGGTAAGAGGGTATGGTTATTGTTTCTGTGTGTGCATTAGCTTGCGTTTTATAGGTGCCCTTGTCCCCCAGTGCTGGCATTCCCTTGGGGGAGGGGTTGTGAGGGTGTTTTGTGGGGGGGGGGGTGATGGGTATGTGCAGTGGTCATGCTTAGGTGATGGGTGTCCATAGTTTGGGGGTGGCATGCAGGGGTTGGTGTTGGGTGGGTTGTGCTGGGGAGACATTCTCAGGGAGGATGTGTGCTGGGGGGTTGGGGGTGAGGGTGGGGGTTAGCATGCTGGGGGTGGGGTGAAGTGGTTGGCCTTGTACTTACCAGAGTCCATTCCTCCGTGTACTCCAGCGAGGCCATCAGGATGCAGGATGTTGAGTACCTCCTGCTCCCATGTTGTGAATTCGGGTGGAGTGGGTGGGGGTCCCCCGCCAGTCTTCTGCACTGCGATGTTGTGTCGCGAGACCATCGAGCGCACCTTCCCCCGTAGGTCGTTCCATCGTTTGCGGATGTCCTCTCTATTTCTGGGATGCTGTCCCACCGCGTTGACCCTGTCCACGATCCGCTGCCAGAGCTCCGCCTTCCTCGCTATGGTGGTGTGCTGGACCTGTGAGCCGAAGAGCTGGGGTTCCACTCTTATGATCTCCTCCACCATGACCCGGAGTTCTTGGTCCGAAAAGCGTGGGTGCCTTTGTGGTGCCATGGGGTGGTGTGTATGAGGTGTGGGGTGGTGTATGTGATGTGTGTGTTGGTGTGTGGTGCTTTGTGCTTCTATGTGGTGTGTGTGATGTTGCGGTGTGCCTCTGTGTGTCTGGCTATCTATTCTCTGATGTGTGTCTCTCTCTCCTTCGTCTCTGGTTTTTGTTGGTAGGGGTTTGTGGGTGATGTGGGTGTGTGTTTTATATGGTATTGGATGTGTGGGAGTGGTGTGTGTATGGGTTTCAGGTGTGTGCCTTTCAAATTGTCCAATGTGGTAGGGGTTTGTAAAGGTGTGTGTATTTTGACCGCGGCGGGGTCTACCGCCAATGGAATACCGCGGTTGAATGACCGCCGCGTGGATTTGCGGGTCATAATGGGATTGGCGTGGCGGTGGAGGTTTGGTCTTCTCCAGTTTACCGCTGGCCGCTGATGTGGCGGACTGCAGTGGAGGGCGGATTTTCGGAGGTTTTGCAGTTGTGGGTCAGAATATCCGTGGCGGCTGACCGCGGCCGCGGCGGTATTGTGGCGGCCTTCTGACCGGCGGTAAGCGGCTTTTACCGCCGAGGTCAGAATGACCCCCTTTGTGTTTCAGGCAGCTTGGCCATTTTAAAGTGCTGTTTTCATCTGTGACTGTTTGAAATCCCTCCTAGTTTGTGGCAAAAGACTGCATAAAGGACCCTCCCTTCTTTTTAAAGTAAAAAGGCTACATACACCTCAGTGGCTAACCAGAGCATGTTTAGGAGTGATCAGTATAGGGAAAGGTGCGGAAGACTTTGTGACGCGAAGGGTTAATTAGCTTGAGCAGTGTAGATGGGTGTGATGCCTGTTGAAACCCCCCCCAAACAACGTGGAAAAGTTCATGATATTATTTTCAAGCTTGTTTGTGTAGAAGACTCCGTCTCAACCTTGAGAACGAGAGTACAGGGAGAAGATAGAATGAAAACAAAGGCTGGAGAAGGGCAGAGCAGCCAAATACTGATAACATAGCTAGAAAATGCCAGAATGAGATAGAATCCAAGCTTCGAGTTATTTAAGCACTGAAGTGTGGGTGAGAGATTGGAAGCTCGCAGATGGAATTGTGGAAGCTGCCATGGCCCAGCGCTGCCTCCCTGTTTTGCTGACCGTGATGCTTGAGGGGGAGAGAGGTCCAAGCAGGCGGTAGAGGGCTCCCCAGCATTTCGTGGACTAAGTTAAGTTCCACACAGGGATGAAAGGCCTTTATTTATCTGCTCTATTATTATGACTGATTATTTATGCTTGCACTGTGTTTATAATCTGAAGTATTCAGCTCGTTTATATTTTGCTTTCTAAACCTCGTAGTATGAACCTGCTACAGTAACTGAAACATGCATTTTGGTGTGCAGTAAATCAAAGCTTATCTGAAGTATTCAGTTCGTTTATATTTTGCCTCCTGAACATCGTAGTGAGAGCCTGCTGCAGTAATTGAAACATGCATTTTGGTGTGCAGTAAATTAAAGCTTATCTGAAGTATTCAACTCATTTATATTCTGCTTCCTGAATATCGTAGTGTGATGCATTTTGATATACTGTTAATCAAAACTTATATCTGTCAATGAACTCTCTGCTTATATATATATATATATATATATATATGCATAGATGCTCTTTGTGGTGTACTTATATATAAATAGATGCTTTTCATTGCTATTCTTATTCTACTATTCTTAATGTACTAAGGGGGTCATTCTGACCCCCGCGGGCGGCGGAAGCCGCCCGAAGACCGTACCGCGGTCAAAAGACCGCGGCGGTCATTCTGACTTTCCCGCTGGGCTGGTGGGCGACCGCCAAAAGGCCACCCGCCCACCCAGCGGGAAAGCCCCAGCAGCGAGGAAGCCGGCTCCGAATGGAGCCGGTGGAGTTGCTGGTGTGCGACGGGTGCAGTTGCACCCGTCGCGCTTTTCACTGTCTGCTAAGCAGACAGTGAAAAGCATACTAGGGCACTGCAGGGGCCCCCAGGGCCCCCACGACACCCGTTCCCGCCATCCTGTTTCTGGCGGTTTTCGATGGCGGGAAGGGGGTCGGAATCCCCATGGCGGCGCTGCTTGCAGCGCCGCCGTGGAGGATTCCCTGGGGCAGCGGGAAACCGGCGGTTTCCCTTTTCTGACCGCGGCTTTACCGCCACGGTCAGAATGGCCCCAGAAGCACCGCCAGCCTGTTGGCGGTGCTTCCGCGGTCGTTGGCCCTGGCGGTCCATGACCGCCACGGTCAGAATGACCCCCTAAATGCCTACATTTACCTGCAATTCTAGTAAAGCTACATTGTATTTATAATTGGCGTGTGGTCCTTCATTGAGCGTCCTTATTGACTTATACCGAACAGGTGTCAACCAGTCACGTGGATAAGGCATTTGCTACCAGAAGTGGGGTATAAGTCAATAATGCCTCTTTGGGGACGTAAACAAAAGTGAGGCAGAGAGCGGAAGGCAGCATGGGACAGAAGCCAGATCCATTCCCGGGTGGTTAGCAACTGACCCGTTCTGTGGTGTGGTAGGACTCTTGAACCGGTGGGCAGCGCCGGTGTTATGGGAGGCATTAGATGAGAAAGTGACTCCTCTCTTAGTGGAAGATGCGGTTGAGAGGGTGAAGCTAAAAGGGACGAAGCTGGAGCTGAAAGCAGCAGGGCAAATGGGATGGCTTTTCCTGTCTGCGCTCCGTACGGTATACAGGAAAACATTAACACAAGATGCAGAGATAAGAAAACTGCGGGATGAGGTTGTAGCCTTGCAGGAAAGGCAGTTACTTATGAAAGAGATCATAGAAAGTGCAGTGACTCGGGGTGATCAAATCGAGGCAAGGTGCACCGCATTAGCAATACGAGTAGTACAACAGAAGAGTAGGCAGAAGCCTAAAATGCCCTCAACTGTGCAAGTGAGGGCACTGGTACGCAAACAGAAGAGTAGGCAGAAGCCTAAAATGCCCTTAGCTGTGCAAGTGAGGGCACTGGTACGCAAACAGAAGAGTAGGCAGAAGCCTAAAATACCCTCAACTGTGCAAGTGAGGGCATTAGTATGCAAAGAAAATTGGGATCCATATACTTGGGATGGAACAGTCTCAGATAATGATGACTGGAATTGGGAGGATGAGGTGGAAACACGTGTAACAGAACTAGGTGGAGTTGAAAGTGGAGAAGGACGTGTAGGTGAAATTGAAGGTGAAAAGGGAGTGAATGGTGGGCAAATACAGAAATCTCGTTTGGTAAGAGATTATACGCAGAGTGAGTTGTTGGAAAGAACCCGTATGTTTAGGCAGATGCCTGTAGAGCCTTTGTTTAAATGGTTGGTGAGATCGTGGGACACTGGAGCAAAAGATGGACTACAGAATCCTTTTACGTTAGATACCATCACAGAAGGAGACCCGTTTGAGCTGGACATGATAGTACAGGATGATGTAGATGATGTAGTGATGTGGAGCCTATGGTAGAGGCAGGGGAAAAAGAGGGCGCCACAAGATTGGGCCTCAGTGGAAATAGAACGCATAACTGATGATCGGCCGGTCACTTTAAAAACATGGGTCCCCTTACTAGGTTGGACAAGAGACGGAGGGGTTGGCAATAAAGTAGGCAGAGCGCAGGAGTTTGCCATTGTGAAGTGGAAATGGTATCTGCAGCAGAGGGCAAAACCAGGACCAGCAGGAGTGTCGACGTTACAAGAAGATAAACTAGGGGCAGTGGACTTGCAGGCAATGGCCCCTGCCCCAGAGCCCTCTGAAATGGAATCCTCACCATTTAAGACAGCTCCGCCTTTTGAACAACTCACCGAAGAAGAACGGCAAAATGCATGGTTCACAGATGGTACCGCCCGGTACGATCAAGGAAAAAGACAAAGGCAAATAGTCGCATTCCAGCCTGCTACAGAAACGATGTTGCTGCGAGAAGGGGATAATGAATGAAGCCAGCTTGCAGAACTGCAGGGGGTAGCAGCAGTGATCGAACAAGCCCCCATCAGAGAGAAAACATTTGTGTACACTGACAGTCGGGCCACTTACCAAGGACTAGCAAGCTGGGCCCGACTTGGCGCAAGCATGGATGGAAAATCGAAGGCACCCCCATTTGGGGAGGCGAGCAGCTATGGGAAGAGATGTGGGAGAAAGGGCAAAAATGTCAAATCTATGTGGGACATGTGGATGCCCATTGCCCATCGGACACCTCACTTGCATCTCTATTCGACAACACCGCAGATCAGATGGCCAAAACAGGAACAGTGGCCATCAATGAGGAGGCTGGAGGTGCTCTAGCAAACTGGGCCCATGCAACATCTGGACATCTAGGAGAGAATGGCACTTATGCATGGGCACAGCAACAACAGATTCCAGTTACTAAAGAACAGGTGCAACAAGCAGTAAAAAAAAGTACCCCACATTCCACCAGATAAGACAAATGCCCCTGCAAAAGAGGCCTAGCGACCATATCAAAAGAGGAACCATAGCTGCTACAGTGTGGGGACTATATTGGGCCGCTACCAGAGGAAGGAGGAAAAAGCTACGTATTGACCATGGTGGACACCTACTCTGGCCTTGTGTTGGGTATGCCCTGTAAGTCTGCATACCAAAAGTCCACTTTGCGAGGGCTAAACTACCTGATAAAACATTATGGGGCACCTGTTGAGATGCAAACAGATAGGGGCACACACTATTCAGGGAAAACAGTGCCGGGCTGGGCGCAGGAACAGGGAACTTGGTGGATTTTACACCCTAGTTATTATCCACAAGCTGCAGGCATGATTGAGAGATATAACAGATTGTTGAAAGAACAGCTAAAAACGTTATCAGCACATCAGACTCTAAAAGGATGGAGTAGTAATTTAGACAAAGCCTTGTTGGAATTGAACGATAGACCAGTTGGGCAGCAGACTCCTTTCATTCGGACGACAGGGCATGATAAAGAAATCACCCACACAATGATTGTCTGGAAAACAGACCCTCGAGCTCGATTACCTTTACAGGATACTTCTGGCAGTATAGGACTGGACCTGTTTGCTCCAGAGGATGGAGAAATACCCATAGGGCAGGTGAAACTGTTCCCTTAGGAATAGGAGTAAGAGTACCACCTGGAACATGTGGTAGAATTGCCCCACGATCCAGCCTAGCCATCAAGGGAGTGTCGGTGCTAGGGGGAGTCATAGACCCAGATTTTAGAGGAGAGGTTAAAGTAGTATTACTGAACCAAGGAGATGCTGCTGTATCGTATCAAGCACATGACAGACTTGCACAAGTGATTTGTGAACCAGCGTACACCCCCCACATTGAAGAAAAGATCTGCCCCCCCGATAACACCCAGAGAGGTGAGGGAGGATTTGGAAACACAGGAAGAAAAGTATAAAGTATGGGTGAACCATCCAGGGAAAAAGCCAGAGACAGGAGAGCTATTGAGTCAAGGGGTGGGGAGTACGTATATTGTACTTTTAAAGAACTCTAATGTATACGTATTTGTACCTGCAGTGAGACTTACCCCACGGTCATAAACGATGACATCTGCGTTGATGATAGCAGAGAATGCTGTTACGGACCTTTATGTCACTTGTGCACCTCAAGCCGCTGACGTAACTGATGACCAGAGAAATGTTTCACTTTGCAACGTGGAGGTACCTGGAGGCAAGTGGATAGCTGCCAAAGCTGTAACCTGAAAAGTAACTGGACAGCAAATCCGACATGCCAACGGACTGAACGAGGTGAAGGGGACGCCTGCAATAGTACAGGCTTTGAGTTATATGCTAAATATGATATGTAAATATTGTGATACCAGGACACCTGGTGGTCGTTACAATGAACTATGAAAACCAAAGGAGTTCGATACTCCAAACCACCAGCCTTCATGTTTTATGTAACCGAAAGACACACGATTAGCAACTTAAGCAACGTTTCTATAGTTCGATATAGAATAGAATGTAAGCAAGCTCTGCATGCAAGCATAATTAATTGTATTGTGTTACAGATAAATATTACCAAGGGGAATGTCTCAAAGTATGATCCATTATGTGTACCATGGACACCACAGTTATGGCCCTTGCCAAAGTTACGCATTAGAAGAGATCTAGGGTCCTTGATAGCTGGGGTCACCGGAATCGGGGTAGGGGCCCTGTACTCTTTTGATGATGAAGCTATTAGGAATAAGCTATCTTCTACAGGATATAGTACAGGAGAGGCCATAAAAGTAATTCCTCAACTGGGGCCCACACACTCACAAGAAGTATGGAAAGTCATGGGAAAGCGTGGGTTGTATCGCGATTGGCAATGGCATAATTTCACTTATGAACAATTCGAAAAAAAAAAAAAAAAGCTTTTAAAACCGACAAGCAGTGTCCAAGGGCATCCAGTGCATACTATGGCAAAGCATTGTTAATCTACAGTATGCTGACCTTAACGCAGAAGGGGGACAGCCTCAGGGTGAATATTGGAGACAACAATTGCATTTGTCTGACGAAATATGGGTAAAGCCCATACAGTTTCACGGTGAAGAAGAAATGTGTTATGCTCTTATTGATATAGTAAGAAGTGATTTTCCTCCTGACATATGGTGCCCCTTTTATATTGCTCCCCGTAGTGATAAGTAAAAGAATGGTGGATACCTCACACTGACAAAAAGTAGATTGATTAAACAAATCACACTGTAGATCCCACTAGATGTGCAGATTGGTTTAAGGGGTGGGTATGTACCCACACTGGGCGGGTGCTAGATTCATGTCTTCACACAATACCTGGAGAATGTGAATGGTTACCTTATCCTATTAAATGGCACAGACTTATATCAGATAGGGACAGACTATATGTTATGTCATTAATCATCCCTTACTTATTAACGGATTTATACAAACCACCGGAGAGCAAGTAATGTGTATGTGCAATATTACTAGCATCATTGACATAAACACTCACATCTTGTACTGATCGACTAAGTTCACCATAACCACATTACAGACGCAAATGCGTGCACAGTTAGAGTGGAACATCTCGCTTATTGTTAAGCTACCCAGATTAGAGGCAATCAGGCACTACACACAAGTTACCTTTGCTAAATTTGATATGGCAGCTAAATACACCAAAGATACAGCCATACTAATGACCATAAATGCTAAACAGCTTATGCACACTGTTTCATGCATCCAGCAAAAAACTGAGCATCATTGGTATGACATCTTCTTAGGCTGGGCACTAGGAGCTATGAAGACGCTAAATATAGTGTTACAACAGCTAATCTGGTTATTGATTGTTTGTGTTACGCTAATGACTATACTATGTAGACTATATGTATGCACAAAACAGCTTCATACTAAAGATGCAGGCGCTTAGAATAACACTGACCAGTATTAGTAGCAATCTAGCTAACGGAATGTCAAAGTAAATGATATCCGTTTCAACATGCATCACGTCCATCTAAGGGGTGGAGTGATCAGTATAGGGAAAGGTGCGGAAGACATTGTGACGCGAAGGGTTAATTAGCTTGAGCAGTGTAGATGGGTGTGATGCCTGTTGAAACCCCCTCCCCCCAACAACGTGGGAAAGTTCATGATATTATTTTCAAGCTTGTTTGTGTAGGAGACTCCATCTCAACCTTGAGAACGAGAGTACAGCGAGAAGATGGAATGAAAACAAAGGCTGGAGAAGGCAAGAGCAGCCAAGTACTGATAACATAGCTAGAAAATGCCAGAATGAGATAGAATCCAAGCTTCAAGTTATTTAAGCACTGAAGTGTGGGTGAGGGATTGGAAGCTCGCAGATGGAATTGTGGAAGCTGCCATGGCCCAGCGCTGCCTCCCTGTTTTGCTGACCGTGATGCTTGAGAGGGAGAGAGGTCCAAGCAGGCTGTAGAGGGCTCCCCAGCATTTCATGGACTAAGTTAAGTTCCACACAGGGATGAAAGGCCTTTATTCCTCTGCTCTTTTATTATGACTGATTATTTATGCTTGCACTGTGTTTATAACCTGAAGTATTCAGCTCGTTTATATTTTGCTTTCTAAACCTTGTAGTATGAACCTGCTACAGTAACTGAAACATGCATTTTGGTGTGCAGTAAATCAAAGCTTATCTGAAGTATTCAGTTTGTTTATATTTTGCCTCCTGAACATTGTAGTGAGAGCCTGCTGCAGTAATTGAAACATGCATTTTGGTGTGCAGTAAATTAAAGTTTATCTGAAGTATTCAACTCATTTATATTCTGCTTCCTGAATATCGTAGTGTGATGCATTTTGGTATACAGTTAATCAAAACTTATATCTATCAATGAACTCTCTGCTTATATATATATGCATAGATGCTCTTTGTAGTGTACTTATATATAAATAAATAGATGCTTTTCATTGCTATTCTTATTCTACTATTGTTAATGTACTAAATGTCTACATTTACCTGCAATTCTAGTAAAGCTACATTGTATTTATAATTGGCGTGTGGTCCTTCATTGAGCGTCCTTATTGACTTATACCGAACAGGTGTCAACCAGTCACCTGGATAAGACAAGGAGACTGCGTAATCTGTTTCTGTGATTTAAATTGTGTTTAGAAACTGTCTGCATCACCTGTTTTTGCCTTGAAAAAGCCAGATTTCTGAATGCGCGACAAGCAGTATTTCAGTGTTTTTTACAATCTCTCCCTTACCTGGAAAGTAGACTCTGCTAGCTTGGAAGTGTGGATTCAGCCTGCCTTTTTAAAAGGAGATTCTGAAAAGAGAAGCAGCTCCCTCCTCCCTTCTCACAGGGGCTAGGGCTTTCTGATTGGCTCTCTGAGTACCAGGCAACCTGAGCCCTCCTCTCACAAGGACCCCAAGACAGCCACCTCCATTTTGTGAGCCCAGCTTTTTCCCTGCACCCTAATACAGCCCAGTGATCAAAGATTCCTAGGAGACCTAGGTAAGGAGCCCCAGACTTTTCTGGGAAATCTTATTATTTGTTTAAAAGTGCTTTCTACTGCTACCCTTGCCTGTTTACTGTAGACTCTCTGTGTTTCAGGCAGCTTAGGCTTTTTAAAGTGCTGTTTTTTATCCGTGACTGTTTGAAATTTCCCTCCTGGTTTGTGGCAAAAGACTGCATAAAGCCCCCCATTCTTTTTTAAGTAAAAAGGCTACATACACCTCAATGGCTAAAAAGAGTGTATTTAGGAGACTGCTTAATCTGTTCCTGTGATTTAAATTGTGTTTAGAAACTGTCTGCATCACCTGTTTTTGCCTTGAAAAAGCCAGATTTCTGAGTGCGAAACAAGCAGTATTTCAGTGTTTGTTTATAATCTCTCCCTTACCTGGAAAGTAGACTCTGCTAGCTTGGAAGAGTGGATTTAGCCTACCTTTTTATCAAGAGATTCTGAATAGAGCAGCAGCTCTCTCCTCCCTTCCCGCTGGGGCTTTCTGATTGGCTCTCTGAGTGCCAGGCAACCTGAGCCCTCCTCTCACACTTGCCCTGGCCCTTTACGTTTGTGGAGGGAACCCCAAGACACCCTCCTCCATTTTGTGAGCCCAGCTTTTTCCCTGTGCCCTAATACAGCCCAGTGATCAAGGACTCCTAGGAGACCTAAGTAAGGAGCCCCAGACTTTTCTGGGAAATCTTATGATTTGTTTAAAAGTGCTTTCTACTGCTACCAGTGCCTGTGTACTGTAGACTCTTTGTGTTTCAGGCAGCTTGGCCTTTTTAAAGTGCTGTTTTTTAGCCATGACTGTTTGAAATGTCCCTTCTGGTTTGTGGCAAAAGACTGCATAAAGCCCCCCCCTCCATTATCTTTTAAATAAAAAGGCTACATACACCTCAGTGGCTAACAAGAGTGTGTTTAGGAGGCTGCTTAATCTGTTTCTGTGGTTTAAATTGTGTTTCGAAACTGTCTGCATCACCTGTTTATGCCTTGAAAAAGCCAAATTTCTGAGTGCGCAACAAGGAGTATTTCAGTGTTTTTTTACAATCTTTCCCTTACCTGGAAACTAGACTCTGCTAGCTTGGAAGTGTGGTTTCAGCCTGTCAGTATCCAAGGAGATTCTGAATAGAGCAGCAGCTCCCTCCTCCCTTCTCGCAGGGGCTGGGGCTTCAGACAATATGGCCCCTATATAAGTTTCTATTGGTTGTTGCATATAGTGTGGTGATAGGTTGTTGGGATTGGTCTTCCTATTGGATTAAGGATTAGGGTTGGGTTTGTGATTGGTACTAGGGTGGAGATTCCTATTGGTTGGTGTTTTTATGGTTGGGTTTGTGATTGGTACTAGAGTTGAGATTTCTATTGGTTGCTGTTTTTAGGGTTGGGTTTGTGATTAGTACTAGGTTTGAGATTCCTATTGGTTGCTGTTTTTAGGGTAGGGTTTGTGATTGGTACTAGTGTTGAGATTCCTATTGGTTTCTGGTTTTAGGGTTGGGGATGTGATTGGTTGTCAGGAATAGGGGTATGATTGGGGAATAGGTCTGGGTCTCCCATTGGTTGTGGGATTTAGGGTTACAAATTTTATTGGTTAGGACTAGGTTTCTATTGGCCAGTAGGGCTTTTTAAGCCTAGGTCTCATGGTGTCTCAGCCTGGGTGTCGAGGCTAATGGCGGAGAGGACAAGGGCATTTGCCTGTTTGGGCCTGGTTGAGCCCAGGGCCTGAAATGCTGCCCAATTTTCCATTTACCAGAAAGGACCTTACTCCCTGCACATCCATTAACATTCAAACACATTATCAACAAAGACAGCCAACTCTTGCTGACCTCATACAGATTGCAGTGTCTCATCAACCAACACAAAACCCCATATACCACACCTATGCACATATCCACTACAACAGTAAAACACCTTCATTCTCACACCAAACACTACTCTGTCCATTTTCACTAACCCAACCTGCTATCAGCCGCACAACACAAAACGACATTATACATTAGTTTCAGCCATCCAGTTAAACGCCCACTGTTCATACAAACCAACAGCACTATCCTCTATTTGCTCCTGCCAGACCCCCTTTTATCATGACAATACCTAAACCCAGCCTTCCAACACACCATTTACAAACACCCTTCCCCTCTCTTCACCAATTACACATAACCATACAATTCTCACACTCCACTCCACCACACATATCACCGCTTCCAGTCATCACACCTAACACAAACACCCCTGACACACATCCAGCCCCTCCCCCACACCTCATACACTCATCTCTAAAACACATCAATACCCCCTGTAGTGCTCTAATACCACTCACCAGCACTAACTCACATACAAATCCTTCACAGAAAGCCACTACATCAATATCCCCTCTCACTATTTCACAAAAACAAAACATACCACACACATCAGCACATCAAAATAACAAAAAGGTTTATTATACTTTCTGTCACACCCACTCCCACCCTCATGTCTACACAAAGAATACAAATCCTGACCAATCTTTACCCCTACATTCTCACTCTTCACAAACATCTACCACAAGCACACCAACACAGCAACATTCATTCACTCGCCTCTCATCCATTGCACAATTTAGAGCCTTACATTATGATCCACATGCTCCTCGACCACCCCTAACCCATACTCCTTCCACACTAAACAAACGCAAACAAAATAAATAACACGCCACTCTTAACAATTTTGCATCCCCTTGTCTATTACATAATAAGGTTACCCTACAAAAAAAAGTACACTCTTCATGTCTCTCTCAGTCACCAACGTCCATCACCGACACGCACAGACCCAGCAAAATGCCTCCTAAGCCTGCTGGAAAAGGACCACTATATTGAAAAACAGGACTATTGTGACCCTCACACAGTTAGCACAACTAACAACACGTCTGCTACAAGCTCAAAATATACTGCTCACCCTTCTCCTAAACAAAACAACACCACCACTAACACACTTTTTCTCAACTGCCTGCTTATAAATGCTTGATCACACTAAAAAACACAAGCACCACATCTACGACCTGCTCACAAACTCACAACCTGATGTACCATTCATAACAGAATTATGGTTGGGTGGCAACATGGTCCCAGTGTTGCATGAATCCATTCCTCCGGGCTATGAAACCATTACATAAAACTGTAAAGGCAAGAGAGGAGGTGGACTAGCTATTATATTCAAACAAGCAATAAATCTCAGTAAAACAGACAACATTTCCATACAAGGCCCTCCTCACCAAATGCAACCGTACTCCAACTTCCTCCTGTAACTTTCTCCTCCTTCACAGACCTCCACCTCACAACTCAACATTCCCAGACGCTTTTCTAGATACAGTCTCAAACCTTATTATATTATACTCAAACCTATGCATTCTTGGGGACCTAATTATTTGGTTTGACAAACCCAATATGCCCCATCCAAAAGCTATCACCACTGGCCTAGTTGCATTGAAACTACATCAGATTGTACACAATCCCACACACATCGCTGGACACATCCTAAATGTCATTTTTGCAAAGCCTGAACTAGTTACCGTTCATAGCATTACGCCAATCACATGGTCAGACCACCATTTGATACCTTTCCGACATAAAACACCACAAATCAACACACCCCACAACAACTTACATACATACACCTATTGGCCATGGAGCAAACTCTATTATGAAGACTTAGAAACACAACTGACAGCCAACACTGATCTAGATACAATTAATTCTGTTCCAAAACTTTGAGTGGCTACAGGTAGCTTTTGATATCCCAATACCACTCAGAAAAACTAAACAGGACAAAAGAAAACCAACACCTTGGAGAAACACAGCACTTAAAAAGTGAAAGCAACAAATCAGAAAGTTGCAGCAGACCTGGCTCATAACAAACAACATTCAAGACAAACTACAGCTATACAAACTTAACAGAATATACAATCAATAAAAAAGCTGAAAAAAGGTACTACTCAGACAGAATTCTAAAAACTCAATCTGCAACCAAAGAATTTTATAAAATTCTTAATGAATCTCGAAAACCTAAATGCATGGAAGGAAGTCATCCCACTACTCAAGATTTCACAAACAAACTGGCAGCTCATTACACAACCAAGGCAGACACATTGGACACATATTTAAGACAGAAGAAAACCATCAGCACCAACCCCTTACCTAAAATCCCTTTTAATTATAAGCCGACCCATCCTCTACAGCCCTTCAAACAAATATCATCAGGTGAATTTATGGATTTGGTCAAAGCAAGCAGGCCTTCTGGTTGCCGTTCTGACCCTTATCGGCCACACATCTTCAAGAACATTCTTTTATCTACTTCTGCTGCCACACCTGTAAGAAGAATCATCAATAACTCTTTAACTACAGGAACCTTTCCTGGAGACCTAAAAAAGGCATACATACGTCCGTTATTAAAGAAAACAAACGTAGACCCACAGGACCCCAACAACTACAAACCAATCACAAATGGACCTTTCCTGGGCAAACTGGTAGAGCAGCATTCGCATAGATGTCACAATTCATTGAATACAATTCCATACTTTCAGACTACCAAACTGGATTCCACCCAGGAAGAGGCACTGAATCGACACTCATAGCAATCTGAGATGATCTTAAAAACACAGTCTACCACAATGGAGTTGCTGCACTACTTCTCTTGGACCTCTTGGCTGTTTTTGATATGGTTGATCATGACACCCTAATTGAAAGACTCCAGGAAACCGGCATAGAAGGGACTGCTCTCAACGGGATTACATCCTACCTTCAAAACAGAACTAATATTATCTATTCCCCCCCCTTCTCGTCCAAACCCTACCTCACAAAAGCAGGGGTCCCCCAAGGATCAATAATCTCACCTTTGCTTTTCAACATCTACATGATATCATTACCAGAACTGATGAATGATTTCCAACTCTCATGCTACAACTATGCAGATGACACACTTAAATTGGAATGCCTCAAAGACATTGAAAACTTACAAGTCTTCAGTTGCCTCAGAGCCGTTGATCAGTGGATGACTTGGAGCCATCTCAAACTAAATGCTTCCAAGTGGAAATACTCACATTTGGTGACTGGAAAAATTCTGACCCACTGTGTACATGGTCTGACGATCTCGGACCACCTCCTCAACTATCCAATGAAGATAAAAACCTTGGAATTACCATGGACTCCAAGTTAAGAATGAATGCCCAAGTTGACAAATTAGCACAAACAAGCTTCATCACCTTGAAGGCTCTGTGACGCATCTTCCCCCACCTCGGATTTCCACACAAGGTGGAATCTCTGTCCATGATGAAAAAACTACAACGTATTCAGAACTTCGCTGCCAGGCTACTATTACATGTAAAGCCAAAAGCGCACATCTCCCCTGCCTTGAGAGCACTACACTGGTTACCCGTGCCTTTGTATCACCCACAAAGCTATACATGGAACAGGACCACTTTTTATCAGATTCAAAATAACCAAATACGTTCAACAAAGAAAACTCTGTTCAAGCTTGGCACCGAGCCTTTAAACACCAACCTACAAGAAAAAGAGTATAGGTGGTACATCCTTCTCCGTTCAAGCAGCCAAACTATAGAATTCATTACCCCCAAATATGAGATCCACGTATAACTATCTTATCTTCAGAAGACTACTCAAGAGTTGGCTCTTTCCTTCACAACCACCATATTCAAACAGCAATGGACTGCATATACCTGTGTTGATGAATATTTTTATTCTGATTATGTCTATATTCTAGATATGTATAGTTCTTTAGGAAATATGTATCGCCACTATGTCATAACAATCAATTGCACATACCCTTTAAACCTGTTTAACAAATGTATATTTACTTATGGTTAAATATATATATGTGTGTATGTATATATGTGTGTGTGTATATACATATATATGTGTATGCTATTCCATGCTTAACATGTTCATAGGTCATTGCATAGCTCCTAGATAAGTTGTTCTATTACATAGTTATAAATCCCTGCTCTTGTTTTTATATCATACTGATCAAATGTTTTATTATCATAAGCATTTTGCAATTCAAAATTGAAGAAAGATATATAAATGTTAGAAAAGTGCACTTATTAATTAAATTCAAATATCACAAATCTTGAATGTCTGAGTTTATACAATACTACTTTTCTTCTCAAATTATTGTACCCATTGTTATATTACTTGAACATATATTCCCTTACTATGTATTTACATATCTATTTATTTATTACTCTACTCCTACTGTACTAGAGAAAAGTAAATAAAAATAAATGAAATTAAATCTATAAATAACATTCAAGTTATAAATAAGTTAATTAAAGTTATAATAATAATGAATAAATAAATTAAATAAAAATAATGATGTATGTATATAAACACAATTATAAATAAATAAAAATAATATAAATGTACTCTCTTGTAAGCTTTACTTTGTCTACCCATCACCCTATGTCATGTCTCTCATCAATCTATCCTCCATCCCCACTTGACGCATCCCAAACCCATTCTACTACTTTCATCTCCAAAATATCCCTGCCTAAGCTCTTCTCTCCTCTTCCACATATAGCTCACCCCAAACCTCAGTTTACTTCCATGATCTCCCAAACAACCCTACTAAATTCTTCCTCATTTCTCACCTTTGAGTCATCCAAACCCCCTCCTGCTACTATGACCTCCCTAACCCTTTCCACAGACTCTTCCCTCCTCCTTCTCTCCGTTACTCATCCCAGGCCTCATCCTATTACTATAAACTCCCAATTAACACTTCTGGATTCTTCCCTCTTCTATCCCTCCATTACTCTGGTCAATTTATTTAACAAACTCACATATCCTCTGCTCAAATTAACTCATAATAATACTAAAACTGTACTCATATTTCCCTATACTAATCCACCACTAATTCCTCTTGGGTCCGGAGTAGCGTGCTACTCGCCAAAAAGCGATTCGATGCCTCGTCAGGGGAAGTAAGTGCTATATAAATACTATTACAATTACAGTTACAATACGCTGGAGCCAAACACACGAGGTGCCAGACACTTCCCAGGCCCTCAAAACTCTGTTCACCTGTCCCTTGGCAGGGTTAATATGCCTTATAGAGCGTGCAGGAATCAGAGAAGCCGAATTTGACTTCGCTAAAAGGGAAATGGGAAGAAGATTTGAGACCAGATTTACAGATACACAATGGCTACACTGCCTCTCCAAGGTCAAGGCGGTGTCACGTAATGCACGCCTGAAATACACACAGTTTAACTATCTACACCGTACATCCATGACCCCCACATGCCTCATGCAGGTGTATTAGTCAGTTTCCGCCAGCTGCTCAAGATGCGCAGAAATAGATGCAGATTTCTACCACATGGTGCAGCTGTGCCCACAAATTAAGGGATACTGGGCCGAGGTGAGAACAGGTTTGTCAGAAATAGATCACAGTAGACCCAGCACAAAACTTGCCGGTAATTGTGAAGCACATTAAAGCCATGAAAAGCATATGAAGAGTGTCTAGACCTCGCTTTAGCATTAGCGAAGAGAGGTATAGTTGTGGCCTGGAAGTCCCCTTCACACCCTTCATTTGCTAGATGGCTGAATAACGTAAAAAAGAGGAGACACGCAGAACTTGACTCCTTCGCAAAGCGCTCAGGCCCACAAGAAACCCTACAATACCTCTGCATTGACAGGGGTTCTGAAGGGAGGTGGACTGACATGAGACCACCCTAAAAAGACTCCTGCCCCTCCACATTACTGTATACACATCACCGGGCCTTACACTTTTAGACGCATTCTCCACATGCCGACCCAAGACATGCCCCTAAACAGGGCCCCTCCGCTTCTTCTTGTGCAGGTTGTCTCACCTCAAATACTTAATAGGGTCGCTGGCACCAGAAGCGGTAGGCCCCCAAATCACCCCACCCTTCCCCCCATCATGACACTCATGCCAATCCTCATAAACATTCCACCCGATAGCCACAGGTACGTTCTAGTATAGGCGCAGTTTTTATTTTCTCTCCTCATCAGCGTCTTTTGTGAACTGTGAGAGAAGATGGTAAGTGCCATTGTAACACAACTGAGATAATAGCTTACTTGTATGATGGTTCTCGTGGAAGCATATTGTAGTGATGTATTGGTTTGTATGTAAAAGAAGAATGCTATGACATCAGGGGCAGTGGAATGTTCGGGCAGTGGAATGTTGGGGCAGGCTGTGACTGGGGATTGGAATGTTTTCATATGAAAGGTCAGAGTTGTGCCGGTTTGGGGATGGCAAGCTCATGTATCTCTGTCTGTACATTATAACTGGAAATAAACTTTTAAGGAAAGAACAAGAAGAGCCAGTGTACTTACTTCACATGGCGACGAGCAGGATCGTAAAGCAGCAAGTATTGGACTGAGAAAACTGCAATTATTGGAAGGCAACGCTACAGACATCAGACTGAGGATTGGAGAGCAGCTATTTTCGGACCTGCTTTGTTAAAGACAACTTATTTTAAGCAAGTGAGGGAAGTTTTTTTATTTTTTTATTATTTATTTATTTACTCTTTCTCTAATACAGTTGCCGTTTGTTTACTTTGTTTGAGGCGCGTGTGTACTGCTCAAACGTTAGATTTTTCATAGCCTCGGTCCTCGCGTGCACCCCCGCTTGGTTACTGGTTGCCTGGACAACATAATGCTTAATAACAATGTCTTGTGAACGTGCTGGTTCTTGCGCTGGAAGTTACATGGGAGCAGGAACAGCGCCCTTTTAATGTTAATTAGTACCAAGTACATGGTATTATTTTTACTATTCTTAATTTTTTAGCAACTTCATTGCTGAAGTTTATCCGGCACAAAGGAAAACTAACAGAAATTATTATAACAGAGATACATGTCTTGCTGAAGAAGTAAGCTAAAGAGTAATATTTTACAGCTATAATTTTTAGTACACCATGTCTTCGAGTGGAGATTCTTCTGGTACAGGGACGTCTCTTTCTTTGCAGTTGAGTACACCAAAGGAATTTTTAGCGTCTCCTGGAGAACCACCTGTACAATGGAAGGAGTGGAAGGGATATTTTTTGAATTACATCGCAAACTTAGAAGATTGCAATGGTTTAATCTCTGCTGAAAGAAAAAAAAGGATCTTAATGCACTGTTTAGGCCCTGAAGGTCTTCGTATTTTCAATCAACTACAAAAACACGATAGAGGCGATGAAGATGTGTTTCAAAGTGCTATTTTGGATTTAAATGATCATTTTTCTCCTGCTGTTTGCATTGCGGTTACTCGTCACGCATTTTTCCACAGGAAACAAGAGAAACACGGGGACATAGAGAGCTACGTTTCTGCTTTAAAACATTTAGCTAGCTCATGTAGGTTTGCTGGTCTACATGATGAACTGGTACGGGACCAGTTTGTAATGTATACTAAAAACAAATCTATTCAAGAGAGGTTGTGGATTGAAGGCGAATCCAGTCTAAAGGATATTATTGCTTTAGTAAAGAAAGCAGAATTATCCAAAAGATGTGCGAAAATCACTTTGGCACAGGATAAGAACTTTGAAGAAGTTGTTGCCAAAGTTAGTGATCGCAAGCACAACAAATGGTCCATGGATAAGCGGGATAATGACTTTAAAAAAGAGAAAAATCAAACTTTTGCAAAAAATCAAAAATCTAACATGCCTGATCGATGGACAATGGTGTTCAATTTAAATCTGAGGAAATGAAAACTTTTGCTAAAATGACTGGTATTGAACAAAGGTTTACAGCTTTATATCATCCCAGGGGGAATGCTGTAGTGGAACGTATAAATAGGATTTTCAAGGGCATCATTCAAATTGCAAAGCATGGAAACAAAAGTAATATAGATTCTGAGTTAAGGAAAATGTTATGGGCTTATAGAGTGACACCTCATGAGACAATAGGTCAAAGTCCGTTTGATATAATGCGAGGTAGAATTCCATTTTCGAAGATTAACCCTGGTTGGATGCAAAGAAGCAGACAAGTACTTTGGAGCAAGGAATATGTAAGAAAGTGCATAAAGAATTCACAAGAAAAGAACAAGGAATATTTTAATAATAAATATGGCACTAAAGAAGCACATTTGAATGTGGGAGATTGGGTGAGAGTGAAATCCGTAAGGAAAGTGGCTAAAGGTGAGCGCAAGTTTGGCGAGCCTATAAGAATTAAGAAAGTGATGAGAAATACTGTCATTTTGGATGATGGCAGTGTATGTCACATGAGTCGCGTTGCTATTGCTAAGCCTTGCAAACAACAATTTGTGCAGTATGATTTGCTGGAAGGTAATAATAACAAATATTGGTGGTTGGAGTGTGATATTGATGGTAACAAAGATTCTAGAGTTATTGGGGAATTGGGAGCTAGGGGCTGTCAGGAAGGTGTCCAGACTCGTATTAATATGGGAGAATTTGAATGTAATGTGAATGAGCGTGAACAGAATAAAAATGTAGTTTGTGGTGAAGTGAAGAAAAGTTGTTTCGGCAGGGTTTTGAGAAAACCTAAGGTATTAGAAAATTTTGTGTGTGATTAAATAAAAATATATACATTTATTTATATACATATTATTATTTTATTTTTTTCTTGTTTTTTGGTGTTTTTTTTTAAGGGAAGGGGATGTGTAGTGATGTATTGGTTTGTATGTAAAAGAAGAATGCTATGACATCAGGGGCAGTGGAATGTTGGGGCAGTGGAATGTTGGGGCAGGCTGTGACTGGGGATTGGAATGTTTTCATATGAAAGGTCAGAGTTGTGCCGGTTTGGGGATGGCAAGCTCATGTATCTCTGTCTGTACATTATAACTGGAAATAAACTTTTAAGGAAAGAACAAGAAGAGCCAGTGTACTTACTTCACATATACAGTAAATATATATGTTATTACAATAATTAATAAAGAAATAATGGGGAAAAACGTGGAGTTTCCCCAGTTAGGAAGGAACTGATACTTGCTTTCGCAGGTGTGGCAGCAGAAGATTGTAGGATGGCTTTGAAAGTGTTGGGGGCTTGGGATCTGCTAGAGACCTTGCGTTGTCATGCCTTTGAATAAATAATTGTTCTCTCTTTATCTTAGAAGATTAAAGGAGCAGTTTAGGTGGTGTGGTGGGGAAGTCCGTTTTGGTGTGGCTGACAATGGAAGATTACTGTTTTTTGCTAGCGTTTGAGCAAAGGTTATATTCAAGGTTACTGGCTAATATGTTGAATTGATTTGCTAAGGCATCACACAGTACCCACATGCTGGGTTGAGAACTCAGCAACTATTTTGAATAGCTCTCCGGTTGGGCATATAGCATCCGAGATGCGCTCGGAATACTAAGATCATTGTTTTCTGATGGATGCTCTGTGTATTCTCTGAGGTCCTTGAAGCAGATTTTTATTATGGGCATTGCACTTTTTCTCAAAGGTCTTTTCAGGCACTTAGGCCCATATTTATACTTTTTGATGCAAACCAGCGCTGGTTTGCGTCAATTTTTTTTTACCGCCGACTATCGCCATTCCTACGTACCATGCGGGCGCCTTATTTAAGGAATGACGTTAGCTGGCGCTGCGGAGTGGTCAGAGTAAAAAAAAAAGACTCAAACCAGGCAGCGCTGGCGTGGGGGAAAATGGGGGTTGTGCTTCAAAAAAAGGTGCAAGTCAGGTTTGAGGCAAAAATCATGCCTCAAACCGGACTTGCGCCATTTTTTGATGCAGTACCCCCATTGAAATGACTCCTGTCTTAGCAAAGACAGGAGTCATGTCCCCTTGCCCAGTGGCCATGCCCAGGGGACTTCTGTCCCCTGGGCATAGTCATTGGGCACAGTGGCATGTAGGCGGGCCCAAATTAGGCCCCCATATGGCACTTTAAAAAATAAACAAAAATACTTACCTCAACTTACCTGTACTTACCTGGGATGGTTCCCCCCCATCCATTGGTGTCCTTCAGGAGTGGGCGAGGGTGGCAGGGGGTGTTCCTGGGGGCAGGGAAGGGCACCTCTGGACTCCTGCCATGGTCATAGACCATGGAAGTGAGCCCAAAGGTCCCTTAACGCCTGCCCTGACCCAGGCGTTAAAAACCGGCACACATCAGGCTGTGCGCCATTTTTTAAGGCCCGCCCCCTCCTGTGCGTCAAAATGACGCTGGAGTATAAATAAGGCGCACAGGCCTTAAAGTCCATTTTTGGGTGGGAACGCCTACCTTGCATGTCATTAACGCAAAGCAGTTTCCCGCTTCCAAAAAATGACGCACACAGAGGAATTTTGACATCCACGGGCTCAGGCGTCAAAGTTTAAATATGGTGCACGGTTTGCACTAAATGTGCGTGAAAATATTTGACGCACATTCGGCGCAAACAGAGTATAAATATTCCCCTCCGTTTCTGATTTACATAGGCTTTATGCCCTTATGACCATCCTGCTTTTTGTCTGTGAAACTCAAGATGGTCTTTTTAGAGGTGACGCGCTAGTTAGTGTTATCCACATATCTGACCATTTAATAAACACTGCTGCACCCAAGAGACTGGTGGTGGTGAGTTTAAGTCTAGACTTAATAGGTACGTTTGTGGGAATTTCAGCCGATGGCTTAACTGATCTGGCAAGGCAATAGTTTAAACATGTAATACGGGGATTGTTCCATTTAGTGAGCATGTTACCAGCGAGGTAGATTAGACGTTTTGGAATGAAGATATTATCTAGGATGTGGCTTGCCAAATGGGTGGATCAAATGACCATATTATGGAAATTGAGCAATTCCAGTTTAGTGAGTAGGTGCGAGAGTAAGGTATAACGTTGGATTTCAGGCCAGGTGTTGAGATTTAATATACAGAGATTCAAATGATCCATTATAATGCCTGCAAGGGAGTCCGGAAGAGGACTTGTAAAAGCAAGATTGCGTTGGGGAGATCAATATAAAGTAGGCTGGGGAGATCAAGGACACTGAGCAGCAGACAAGTAATGATTTGCACTTTGTGACTTAGTAGTCTTTAATGGTTGTGTGTGGGTATATTTGTGAGACACCACTAGCCCTCCACTGTTAAAGTTTGAATGATTTGTGTAGATTAGATATCCATCAGGGATTGCCTTATGAAGTATTGGAAAGCATCATCACTAAGCTGGGTGTCGGAAACGCAGGGAAGATCCACAATGAGAACAACTCACAGGCAATGGATGTATTTACTGGCTTATTTAGTCATCTGGCATTTATTAGCATGATAGATAGAGCCTGTTGTGTTGCCCACCAAGGACTGTAATCTGTTTTGTTCAGTGGCATTAATGATTGCTATCGGTGCAAAGGAAGTAGACAGTCACCAGGGCTCACCACGGTAGACTCCCGATCTATAGACACTCGCAACAGCTCTGTGGCTTTTACCATTTGGTATGGCAGACAAGATAGGATGATTAGTTCTTCTCTTTTAATACTTTGTGGCACCTTACTTCTGTCATTATCAACAGGTATGACTTTTGTTGGTTTTTGTAGTCCTTATTGCTGTTGGGTTAGAATCTCTTAATCCTCTTCTCCAATTGGAAAATCATAGTTAGAATGTCCCAGGAATTCATATTTTATTAGTGTCCCCAGGTCAGCTGATTTAGTTTGCCTGATGTCAGTTGATCGCTTTGTTGGTTTCTTGGGTGATTTTCCCAAGACGTTTGGCAACCAGTATGATGCTGAACTACGGTATAGCTTTGCTGACTGCATGTCATGAGGTAGTGAATGAGTAGTCGTAGAGATTTCCTGTGCATTGGTTGGCCAAGCTTTGTTTGTTTTTTTCTGATGAGTAGTCTAGCAATTGTTTTAGTTGTTGCTCTGGCTGTTGCTGCAACAGCAGTGTTGGTCAAGCTTGGAAACATATTTGTCAAGTTGATCCAAATGGTAAAATAGCAAGTTCAGTGGTTGTTACTCTGGTCGGTATGAGCCGGAAGTGTGATAAGCAAAATCTTGGTGGAGGTTTTATAGAGATGACCCAGAAGGCAATAAAGTGACTTTACATGGTTTGGTGAGATGGGCGAGGCATGTGCAGTAGGAGGGCTTGGGATTGGTAGAGTAGTGGGTAGGGTGTAAGGTAGGGGAGCAGGATTGAAAGGCATATGTAGAAGGGGAATAAAGAATCAGTCAAGACAGAAAGGAGTGAAGGAAAAGGATAGATCAGTGATCCTTCAGAGGTGAGTAAATTAGGAATAGAGTACATTCTTACCTTATGGTAAGCCTGTTTTACCCACGTCTTTAATGACAGGCACTACCATCAGGGGAGTTTGTGGAGGGAAATCACAGGTACGTCTGAGATCTGAAGAGGGAAAAAGAAACTATGAAATAAGTAGTTAATAGCTAAAGGGAACAAAGACAGCAGAGGCTTAAGCTTGTGAATGGTAAGGTTAGGTGAGGTGTTAAGGCTCAGTGACCCATTGAGAGTTGATAAAGAATAGGATGAAAAATGGAGGACTGTACATAGGCTGTATTAAGGGATGCATGGCAGATCAGATTGAGAGAGATCAGATAGCCTAAGATCGGTTGAGAGGAAAAGGGTGGGTAAGGAGAGAATATGACCCTTTGAATATTAAACAAGTAAAAAGGTTCATCACATGTATGCAACAATACAGATGGGAGCAACCTTGATTTCAAGATTTTTAGCAATTCTTTTTCCAACAATGACATTTTGGCCATTGTGTAATGTACAGTATTATTCGTCATGGTAGTAAGTGGTTGCTATGCTCTGGATAGACTTTACTCTTTCCATTGATTCTGATTGGGTCAGGAGGGTTGAATTTTTGGGGAGGTTTGCCTTTTTTTTGCAGAGGGCTTGATGGAGCACTTTGAGCACTCCAGATGTTAACATTTGATTCAGAGTTATAATATCTTTATTTGGTCTAAATTTAGACCATAAAAGTATGTTAAAAACAACATGACAATCATTCATTAGAAGGTGAAATGGATCAATAAACATTTATAAAAAGTTGAGTGAATTATAAAAACTAAAAAACAATACAAAGTTTGCAACGTAGCAGATAACATGAGCTGTTACAGCCATTTCCTCAATATAGTTGTGAAAAATAGCAAAGTGCCTTCCAAATATGTTACCTTTAGACCAATGTAAACAGGATCGAACATCTTTGAAAACACAATTTTGGCAAAGTCAACTCACGGTAAAATCCATTCCAATTCCATCCATATAAAGTACAATGTGCATTTAGTTGAGCAATGGCACGTACATATAGAAATAAAACAATCTTAAAATTCAGATACCATTACCATAAAACCTCTGTACTTTTATGGCCGATTTAAGAAAACTCACAACTACATAACAGATTTCTGGTAAAGCAGCAGATTGCAAATATCTCAAACCATCTTTATATGATAATTAATGCATTTGTTTAAAAATGGGGCAAAGAAAATGAGCCCGCCATACAGAATATAATTTTCCGAAAAGCATAAAATGCACCATAGATTGGATTGAGGTATTATCACATGGGCAACAAGAACAAGTTGTTATTCTGGACTCAACCACTGGGAAGGCTACCAAGTAATTAATTAAATTAAGCCTAAACCTTGTTTTATAGAACTTGTGCTGGAGATTGGTTAGCCATAGCAAATACGTATTTGCCCTGAAATGTTGTGAAGCTGCATGAAATTCATCACGGGAAACCATGTTTAGTGCCCTTACAATGCACCTTTCCTCCCAACGAGACAAAAAACATTTTTTAACAGGTTCTTAGGTGTGGGGGCAAATATCGCCAGGAAGGTCGAAAAAGGTATAGAGGCCAAGATCATAACAATTACTTTTAACATATGCCAACCAAGGGATGGCTTGCCAATTGTCCAATTTTTAGCAATCTGCTAAGACTAAACTGGAAAATGCAGCCTTTGGTGAGGCCCAAATTTTAATCCATGATAACAGTGGGGCCAACTCACACGGACCTCAATATAGTCTACTCCTGATTCAAGATGAAGAATCAGACTAGCTGTGCTTTGAGGTAGAGCAAGCAGCCGGGATAAACATTTGTTCTCTACAACTTGGAGTCACCCTGGAGGCATCAGATGCTGCCCCTATTTTAAGTGCTCTTTGGGCGTTCAGCCTCTCCGAAGACTCAGAAGCGCAAACAGAATGCCCAAATACCTAAAGAAAGGTACTTTCATTGACTGGATTCCTCCTATCTGAAAAGCCTTTGTTTTTGTAGTTTTAGGACCACTGGTCAGTATAAATGTTTTTTTGAAATTGACCTTAAGGTTTAATTTAGTCAGGAAATCATAAAACCCGTTCAACAAGTTTTGTAAGCCATTAGCAGTTAGTGCCAAGAGAACGGCATCATCTGTGTAAAGGAGGACTGGGACTGCTTGTGGGCCAAGGCGTGGAATGTCCAAACCACATGATTCGAAATAAGTACCTAGGGAATTGATGTACAACAAAAATAGAAATGGGGCAAGGATACAACCTTGTCTTAAACCTCTGGATACTCTAATTGGGCTTGTGCATTCCATGGAGAGTATTTAACCCACCTTTGTAGTTGTATCTGTATAAAGTCTTTGCACCAGATCCACCAATGAGTGGTCAATACCAGCCTGACCTATTAGATCCCATAAGATTGCACGGTCCACTAAGTCAAAGGCACAGGAGAAGTCCATAAATGCCATATGAAGGGCACCTCTTCTGGCTTTGACATACTTACCGCAAATGAGGTTTAGATTTAAAGCCTGCTCTACTGTCTCTAGACTAGGTCTGAAGCCATATTGTAGCGGGGAGAAAAAAGTGGTAGCTTCTGCCCAGGTTTCTAGTTTATTGAATATTACCCGACCAAGGATCTTTACTGTGGAATCTAGTAGGGAGATCTGACGATAACACATAGGCGAGCTCTGATCTCCTTTTTTAAAAATTGGAACAATAATGGCCTCTTTCCATGAGTCCCTCAGATTGCCTTTAATGGCTGCCCTTAGTCAATAAAGGGGCCCAGAAGTCAATATTATGTTTGTACAAATCAATTGGAATCCCATCTGGGCCTGGGGCCTTACCACTAGCTGCACTCTGGATTGCATTGAATGCAGAGGCTAGATTAACCCCTTTGCTGCCAGGCCTTTTCCCCTCCTGTGCCGAGCCTTTTTTTTTTGCTATTTGGGGCAGTTAGTGCTTAGGCCCTCATAACTTTTTGTCCACATTAGCTATCAACGCCAAATTTGTGTCCTTTTTTTCCAACATCCTAGGGATTCTAGGGGTACCCAGAGTTTGTGGGTTCCCCTGGAGGAGACCAAGAAATTAGCCAAAATACAGCAAAAAGTGTTTTTTCTTTTTTTTAAACAAAATGGGAAAAAGGTCTGCAGAAGAAGGCTTGTGTTTTTTCCCCTGAAAAATGGCATCAACAAAGTGTTCTTCCCAGCTTTGAGAAACAGGCAGATTTGAATCAGAAAAGAAAACCACATTTTTCAACCCAATTTTGGCATTTTACTGGGACATACCCATTTTTACAATTTTTTCTGCTTTCAGCCTCCTTCCAGTTAGTGACAGAAATGGGTGTAAAACCAATGCTGGATCTAGGAAAGCTAAATATTTTTGAAAAATAAACAAAATTCTGAATTCAGCACGGGGTCATTTGTGTAGATCCTACAAGGTTTTCCTACAGAAAATAAAAGCTGAAATAAAAAAAATATTGAAATTGAGGTAAAAAAACAGCCATTTTTCTCGAAGTTTTACTCTGTAACCTTTTCCTGCGATGTCAGATTTTTTAAAGCAACATGCTGGTAAGTCTGCTGGACTCTTCTGATTGTGGGGACGTCTTTTTTGCAAGTGACTATCTGTAGACTTTGGCCTCCAGCTCAGCAGGCACCTAGGGAAACCTAGCAAACCTGCACATTTTTTTTAAACTAGACACCTAGGGGAATCCAAGATGGGGTGACTTGTGGGACTCTCACCAGGTTCCGTTACCCAGAATCTTTTGCAAATCTCAAAATCTGGCCAAAAAACACTTTTTTCCTCACATTTTGGTGACAGAAAGTTCTGGAATCTGAGAGGAGCCACAAATGTCCTTCCACCCAGCGTTACCCAAAGTCTCCTGATAACAATGGTACCTCACTTGTGTGGATAGGCCTAGCGCCCGCAACAGGAAATGCCCCAAAACAAACGTGGACACATCATCACATTTTCCCAAAGAAAACAGAGCTATTTTTTGCAAAGTGCCTAGCTGTGGATTTTAGACTCTAGCTCAGCCGGCACCTAGAGAAACCTACCAAACCTGTGCATTTCTGAATATTAGACACCTAGGGGAATCCAAGATGGGGTGACTTGTGGGGCTCTCACCAGGTTCTGTTACCCAGAATCCTATGCAAACTTCAAAATGTGTCCAAAAAACCAGTTTTTCCTCACATTTTGGTGACAGAAAGTTCTGGAATCTGAGAGGAGCCACACATTTCCTTACACTCAGTGTTCCCCCAAGTTTCCTGATAAAAAGTTTACCTCACTTGTGTCAGTAGGCCTAGTGCCCGCGAAAGGAAATACCCCCAAACACTACCTGGACACATCAAAATTATCAAATACAAGACTACCTGTTTTTGCAGGAGGGGCACCTGCATTTTTGGTCCTGGGCTCAGCAGCCATCTAGGGAAACCTACCAAACCCAGACATTTCTGAAAACTAGACACCCGAGGGAGTCTAGGAGGTGTGACTTGCATGGATCCGCCAATGTTTTCTTACCCAGAATCCTCAGCAAACCTCAAATTTAGCTAAAAAATCAAATTTTTCCCACATTTCTGTGTGGGATCAATGCGCCGGAACAAAGTTCCTACAACCCAACGTTCCCCTCAGTCTCTCGGTAAAAATGATACCTCACTTGTGTAAGTGGGCCAAGTGCCTGTGACAGGGAACAGCCAAAAACATGTTGAAATTGAGGGGGAACCAAAACGGGTCCAAAAGGGCAGTTTGAAAACAAAACATTTTTAGGCTGACAAGTGCAGCAGAATTTTTATCGGTATAGATGAGGCAATGCTGGGTGGTAGGAATTTTGTGGATTCCTGCAGATTCCGGAAGGTTCCATCACAAAAATGTAGGAAAAATGTGTGATTTCCAGCAAAGTTGGAGGTTTGCAGGGCATTGTGGGTAAGAAAATGGTGCGGGGTGAATGTGAAGCACACCACCCTGGACTCACCCAGATGTTTATTTTTCAGATGTGTCTAGATCTTGTGGATTTTTCTACATGGCAGCGTCCCAAAGTCCAAAAAGTGCAGCCCTCACCATTCCAAGTGGGATGATTTTGAGTTAGCCAAGCTCTCATGTCCCAAATGTAAAACCAAAACCTAAAATAATCAAATGTCCTTTTGCTTGCCGTGGGATAAGATGCTTTAGTGTGCGGGGGGAGAGCTGAAAGACTGTTACCCCCTTCAGTTGGGGTGGGGGCATAACCAGGCCTATAGGGGTGGGTAGCCACCACCCCACTATTTCTTTTCTTTTTGTTTTTTTTTAATTACCTGGCATCTAGTAGACTTTCTGCCCCCCAGGGTGTGGATTGGGGATAACTGCCCCATCTGCCCACTAGTGGGCAGAACAACTGTGGCCCCATTTATTTGGGGTGAGGGTATGGCCATACCCCACCCTATTATTTTGAAAAAAAAATCTTCCTTGGCCTCTGGTGGGCTTTCTGGCCCCGTTGGGGGCAGATGTGCCTTCCAAAAATAGTCCAATGTGCCCAGAAGGGGGGCAGATATGACCAACAGTAATGTGCCCCCATGGGGAGCGACCCTTGCCCAAGGGGCTGTCCCCCCCCCCCAAACAAAACACACACATACACACGCCAATTCCTGGTGCCTAAGTGGTTTCTGCCCCCCGGGGGCTGATCGGCCTAATAGAAATAGGCTGATCTGCCCCCAAGGAGAGCAGAAATGGCCTAAAATAAATTTGTCCCCTCAGGGGAGCGACCCTTGGCTAAGGGGTCGCTCCCCTTGCGTGAAATTGATGCAAAAAAATAAAAATCTCTGGTGTCTAGTGGTTTCTGCCCCCTTGGGGGCAGATTGGCCTAACAAAAATAGGTCAATCTGCCCCCAAGGGGGACAGAAATGGCTTAAAAACAATTTGCCCCCCAGGAGAGCGACCCTTGCCTAAGGGGTCGCTCCCCATACATAAAAACATAAAGTAAACGAAAAAAAGGATATATATCCTTGGTGTCTAGGGGATTTTGCCCTCCCTGGGGGCAGATCAGCCTAATTATAATAGGCTAATCTGCCCCCGGGGGGGGAAGAAAATACCTAAACATATTTTGCCCCCCAGGGGAGCGACCCTTGCCTAAGGGGTCACTCCCCATACTTAAAAATAATTAAATAAATATATATCTCCCTGGTGTCTAGAGATTTCTGCCCCCCCCGGGGGGGGGGGTCAGAAATGGCCTAAAAATCATTTCCCCCCCCTGTGGAGTGGCCCTTTCTCAAGGGGCTACTCCCCTTATGTGCAAGTCTGATAAAAACAATCCCTGGTGTCTAGTGCGATCGGGCAGCAGAAATGCTGCAGACACACAAAAGGAAGGGCCTTTCCTTTCCTTTCATGCCTCTGCCTGCCTCCTCCTCCCAAGCGGAGGAGAAATGCTGAGCATTTCTCTTCCGCATCGCGCTGGAAACATGCTTCCAGTGCAATGGGAGGTAAACTCTGATGAGGTCAGAACACATCAGACGTCACTGGGGGAGGGCTGGAGGGGGTACGGGGTGGAAGGGGAAGCAATTCCCCTTCCAGCCTTGTCATGGGGGTGGGGGGAAGCCCACGGAGGGAGCGCTCCCTCCCAACTCCAGGGCCGGGATGTAATGGTTATGTCCTCGGCACAGGAGCACTGTCAGCTAACCATTCCTCCCCAGCTGGAGTAGATGGAAAGACTGTGACTTCCCTTTGAATGGAAAAAACCTCCCCGGATTTAAAAATATCAGAGAAGTGGTCAGTCCAGTCCTGATTACTAACGTGACACTTCATTTCGGAGCAAAATTCATTAGTGAAAAATGGGCGATTAACAATCTCCCAAAAGAGTTTAACATCTTTTAGAATGGCCTCTTGGTCCAGATCCTCCCAAGCCTTAGTCCTCAGCCCACACTTCCTTTTTAATAATTCCTGTTTGTAGGCCCTTTTGGAGCTGGTTATAACCTCTTGATTACTTGGTGTATGCATAGTAGCCTTTTTTAGTGCTTTGAGCGCTCCTAATTAAACCAAGATGTCATTGGGCGCTCACTTAACTGCTTTTTAGAAGTTAGTTGGCTTGCTACCTCAGAGCTGATATTACAAAAACTCTTAAGGATGTATTCCGAGGGCCTATCAGGTGACAAAAAACAGAGAAAATCAGACTCCATATTTATAATTAAATTGTTAAAAAAATTATCCGGGTTAACGTTGTTCCACTTTAAACGGGCCCCTTTATTTTTTGTGTGAGTAATAGGGGGACAGATAGACCTTGTTGGTGTTACAGAATAATTACCGGTCAAAACAATATGGATATGGTTGTGATCACTAAACGGCAGCCGGTGAACTTTGAAGTAACTCAGGTTGTACACCAAATTAGAGGATATCAGGACAAAGTCAATCATACTGCCTCTGCCTCTCCCTGTATATGTAGGAGATCTATTATCATCTTTATCCATCAATTCTGAGGTGTCGACCAGGCTACAAGACAAAATTAATCTATTTATAGCTTTACCATATACAGAATGTAGAAAGTGACCACTAAAATTCTTATGTAGGCTAGAAAACCCACAAATACACTCCCCACTGAATTGCCATTTCACAGTATTGAAATCGCCTGCCCAAATTATTGAAATGGTCACATTGTTTTGTGTGCCGCAGAAGGCTGCAGTCTTCTTCTCTAAATCTTCAACAATCTTGGCGGTTTGGGATGAAAATGAGTTATAATATTAATTAGTTAGAATCAAGTTCATTGTTTTAGCTATTTACAAATACACAATTTATAATTTGTGAGTGGATTCCACCACATGTAACTTTAAGATTATCTAAGGCACAAGAAATAAAAATTGTTAAACATCCCATTCCTCTTCCGGCCAACGAATGGGTGGCGGGTGAGCAATAAGATATATAGCCATTCAATGAAACAGGGTTAAAAGCCCATGTTTTCTAACAGCATATAACATTGTATTTAGCAACATATTTCAGCCAATCCTCATTACCAAGTTTATCTCTTACCCCAGCCACATTCCAGGATAAAAACTGCAGACCCTCCCTGCACGTTTCCTAAACTATTTGTGTCAAAGTGAGTCGCTGGAAGCGACTTGCCAGGGTGGGGGATGCTAATTTTGGAGGCAGTCTCTAATGGTTTAATCACAACCCTAGGATCTCTGTATACTGATGAAATCAAGCGTCAGTCGATATCCAGCAGGTCCAAAAGGACTTCATAATGGTTAGAACACATGGATCTACAGGATCTCACTGGCTAGGTGGGCTATTATACTTGCATGGCACATTAAACTCAACCTTCCAGGATAGGTCTGATTTGGGTGGGTAAAAGAAACCCAATGGTCTGGCCATAATCCTTCTTTGTGTTCTGTCAAAATAACTCAGCCGAAATAACAGGAAGTGAACCCATTTGGTGTTCCTAAAGGTTAATGCAATCTAATTCCCTTCAATAGACTTTAGTGGGTGGCCTACCCAACTTACTCTGCGGCAATGATGATATTGTCGCTTATTGTATGGTGACATTTAGCGTTTTTCTTACACCAGTCCGCTGCTTTGTTCATCAGGCTTTGAGTATCCTCAGGTAGATCAGCAGCCAGAGGCGGGACCCGACTAACACCACTGTATATGGAGTACACTCTGGGGGTAAATGCAAACAAACAGAAGCCCCCTTGACCTGGGGGACAAGTTGTGGGTTATAGTGTGAAGATTTTGCCTTTTAATAATTGGTTTTGTTGTTCTTGCTGCGCAATAAAACGAGTCCCAGACCCCTTCGCCAGGACTACTAGTGGAAAATGTAATGCTAACAGGAGCAGCAATAGCGGTGGAATCAACAGATAGCAAAGGGCCTGCATTAACCTGAACCCCCTGGTTACCAACAATAGTATTTGGGAGAGCCAGACCCACTAACACAGGCAGATCGGTCCGAGAATCACTTTTTAACACAGACGTCAGTCTGTCCATTTGGCTCTCGATCTGTTCTATGCGCACCAGTATAGGATGCAAAGCGTCATTAATCAACTTCCTAAAGTTCGAAAGGAGAACCTCCTGCGCAGACAACGAACACTCATTGGTCACATTGGCCGGCTAACAAACCCCCAGGATCTCCTCCCTGCTATGGGCAGCGACTTTCTGATTTTTTAGAACTTGTCATGCTCTCCACTTTTTTCCTTTTCAGGGTGGTAGGTTTAGAATTCACTATGGGCGTTAATCCCCCTACTACAATCTGAGGGTCACAATCCTTCAGTGGGAATCCAGGTTTAGCATCTGGAATGGGTGGGGTAGATAGGGATGCTGCCTGCGTGGGTTGTACGTGTCTCCCTCCTGGTCGCCCAACTCCTGCAATGAACTAGGGGCTAGAACAGGAGTCTGAGCTGAGTTTGGGCTTGTGATAATGATGAAGACAATGATAGTCTTCTCTCAGCCAATTCGATCTCCTTGCTGAGAACACCCACCGCTCTTTGCAAGTAGCCATCGAGCATAGAGTTGTAAGTGGATGGAACTGATGATGTATTATGCCTACCCATGTTTTACTAGTGTCACATGAAAAGAGGAGACCCCGCAGTCGATTAGTCTCCAAACAATCAGTGAGGTTTCACCAGGGTTTAACCTCATGCTGCCTAAAATTGAAAAACAAAAAAAACTATGACTTGTATGCTAGATGCTGCAAGGACGTCAAAACCGATTATAATTATTTTTTTTAAAACAGGCCAAAGGGGAATGGCCCCGCCTCGCACAGGTGCAGACGGGCCCACTCTTGGCCTGGGTGACGTCCCGCTGTGGACAATGTGTACCGGTAATAAGCGCCTCGGGGTGCTTTCTAGATGGAAGGTGGTGGGACCTCTGCTGTGACTGCTGCTGGGATGGAGGGCATTGTTCAAGGCCTCCCCCATGAATCTAGTGACCATTCCACGCCGCGGGCAAAGTGCTCTGGTCATAAGCACCTCCTGGTGCTGTCCAGATGGAAGGTGGCTTGTCCTCTGCCCGACTGCTGCTGGGAGGGAGGGTGTATTTCAAAACCTCCCCTGCGAGTCTGGTGCGCGTCCCGCGCCGTGGACAAAGTGGGCTGGTTATAAGCTGCTCCTGACACTTTCCAGATGGAAGGCGACGTGTCCACTGTTGCTGGGAGGGAGGGCGGAGTTCAAGGCCTTCTACGCGAGTCTGGTGTGCATATGATTCGTATGCTCTTGTTAATTCCACAATGCCTGCAGGGTTAGCCATCAACATTTGATTCATCCATGACCTGTCCTTGCTCTTGGCTTCACATGTTCTTTGTTGTTGACTGTTGCAGTGATTAGCATTTGTGATAGTTCCCAGCTTTCAGTCCTATACATACATTGTTGTGTACCATTTCTAATTTCTCCTGCTTGTAGGACGTGGGGTTCTGGTTGCAGTACACTCCCCTCCTCCATGTTTTGCTTGGTTTTTGATGCAACTTTGACTGAAGTGCACTGGGTTCCTGCTAACCAGGTCCCCAGTGCCAGTGTTCCTTCCTGTAAATAAGACACCTGGTCATTTGATCCCCGAGTGACCAGGCTCTTTAGCACCTCTGTAAGTCCCTTGTAAATGGTACATTTTAAATACATGTGTTGGAAACTGGTCAGTACGAGTTCCACAGCTACATGATGGTTTCACTGAAAATAGGGATGTTTGGGATCACACATCTCATTAATAAACCCTCACTGATTCCAGTGATGGATTTATCAATACATGCACCCAGAGGACACCTTAAAGGTGCCCTCTGAAAACCTACCAATTGCTGGTGAGCTCATTAACTAGTTATAGCCAGTCTGCCACCAACAGATGTGAATCTGACCCCCATGGGTGAGAGCCTTTGGTCTCTGGAGGTCAGAAACAAAGTCTACTAGGGCAGGAATGTTGCACACCCTATCCCATAGAATGACCTGCATTCCAAGGCAGGAGGCTTCAAAGAAGCCCACCGCTTTTAGTTTAAGTGCTTACAGAGCGCATGGCTACCCGTAGGCTTCCTAGCACTGGGTGAGAAAAGCTGACCTGCAAGACAGTAACTGAGCCATTGGGAAACTAATGAGGGAAAAGCCAGGCTTCAAGCCTTTTCCCAAAACTGGATTCCTCTTCCAAATGTCTCAACTCAGGAGGCATAGAGTTCCAGAGTTTGGGAACCAAGTATACAAATGATCTGCCTCCCCATCTAATCCTCCTGATTCTTGGAATTCTCAATAGGTGGCCGTGAGCAGATCTTGGGGATCTGGTCGGTCGATAAGGAGAAAGGAGGCCTCTGATCTTGGGAAGGCTGTTGCTGTTAAAAGCTTTATGTGCAAGGCATAACGATTTGAACTTGATCTGTGCCTCGATAGGCAGCCACTGAATCATTTTTGTAGCCTCCTTCATAGATTCACAATTCAGGATTTTGTGGAGCAGTCTGGCTGCTGCATTTTGGACTACTTGCAGTTTTTATGTAACATATGTTGGCTAGCCTAGGTAACGTGAATTGCCATAATCCAGGCGGGAGACGACCAAGGACTGTATCAGAATTCTTCTTGAATGTTACTGAAAAAGATCTAGGATCTTACAGATAGTTCTAAGTAACCCAAAACAAGTAGCAGCTATTTATTATTATTTATTTTCACTAAGGCTTTGTCCAGCCCCATTCCCAAATTCTTTATAGGGAAGTTGGGGACAGGTAGATTCCCCATACAGCTATGCCAGCCAATCACAACCCTAGAGAGTGAATTATTTACCAAGATCATTAACTCCATCTTGTTACCGTTTAGTTTTAGACAGCAATTAGCCATCCATCTAGCCACTTTTTCCAGGCAAGTCGCTAATTAGTGATGTTTCGAATTTAAACCATTGGCAAAAGAGAGCACTAGCTGTGTGTCATCCGCATAGGAGACTATGAATATCCCAAACTCCTGGACGATGTTCTCTAAAGGTTGCATGCAGATGTTAAACATGGAGGGACTAAGGGCCAGATGTAGCAAGGGTTTTGCGAGTCGCAAACGTCGAAAATCGCCGTTTGCGAGTCGCAAAAGCCTCCTTGCTATGTAGAAATGCATTTTGCGAGTCGGATCTGACTCGCAAAATGCATTTCTGACTCGCAAAATGCATTTCTGACTCGCAAATAGGAAGGGGTGTTCCCTTCCTATTTGCGACTCGCAATGCTATGCATTTTCATTTGCGACCGCGATTGCGGTCGCAAATGAAAGCGCAGTTACCATCCACTTGAAGTGGATGGTAACCCAGGCGCAAACGGGAAGGGGTCCCCACGGGACCCCTTCCCTTTTGTGTCTGGAAAAAAAATATTTTTTCAGGGCAGGCAGTGGTCCAATGGACCACTACCTGCCCTGAAAAATACCGAAACTAAAGGTTTTTGTTTTTTTTTCAAAGTGCAGCTCGTTTTCCTTTAAGGAAAAAAAAACTGCTTTATTTAAAAGCAGTCACGGACATGGTGGTCTGCTGTCTCCAGCAGGCCACCATCCCCGTGAGTGCCCTGACTCTCTATAGGGTCGCAAATTGTGACCCACCTCATTAATATCAATGAGGTGGGTCTTTGCGACCCCAAAGCGAGTCGCAGACGGTGTCTGAGACACTGTTCTGCATAGCAAATTGCGAGTTGCAATTTGCCACCTACCTACATCTGGCCCGTAGTGATGAGCCCTGCAGAGTTTCTTGCAGTTTTTCCTCAGAGAGGCAAGGTGGGTGTTGAACCATGGGGCTGTTTTGATGTTAGGTTTATGCCTTGTCTTAGACGTTGAAATGCATTCACCTAAAGTTTGCACAATCCAGCCTTCCCACTGACTATAAGCTTCGACTGGTTTGTCCTCTAAAATTGGTGTGGAGGCTTGAAGGGCCACCAGCCAATAAATGGGTAAGAGTTTGGTCCACCTACAAGCTAGTCTTGAGGAAAGATTACATGCAGTTCTTGTCTATGAATTATCCGGTGTAAATGGAATCAAGAAGTGATCTGACCAAGGTAATGGGATGGGCGCATTAACCCGAATCTTTAATTCATTGCGAAAAATAGGATCAATGATATGTCCTTTCTGATGTGTACTAAGGCGCCTAATTTTAGTATTAGCTGGACAGCCTCCAAGTCCTGTATTAGACTCATGGTACATGAGTTAGTAACTTCATCTAGGTGTATATTAAAGTCACCGAGGATTGTGATATAACTGTTTCTAACAGCTAAGCTAGCTACTACATCCAGTAATGATTCAATGAATTTAGAGCTTGGGCCTGCAGATTAAAACCCCAGCAAAAAGTGCGAGTAGGAGATAACGTTATGACACATTGGAAGTTTTCACAGGCGGGTATTGGTAAAGGAGTGGTTAAATATCTAAAGTCGTCTTTTAGGATGATGGCAATACCACCCCCTATTTTGCCTGCAAAGTCAAGTCTGCACATATGGTAACCTGGAGGGAGGGCTATCAATATGTCATGGTTAGCACTAGCACAAAGCCAGGTTTCTGAAATAAACATAACATCCAGCTGTTCTTCTAACATCAGTCTGACCTCTGTGTTGTGGCCTGGTAAGGATCTACTGTTAATTAAGCCCATCATCCAACGTTCCCTGTTTGTTGATGAGCAACCTGTCATCTTGTTGCACCTTATATGAGCCTTGAATGAGTAATTACATACAGGACAGTGATTTTCACTGTTAGCCAGATTAAGAGTTAGACAGCGCTGTGACCTGTGCGACGGCCTATGTGACAATAGCTACTCTGCCATGTATCTTAGCGAGCGAGGAGAAATTTGGGCAGGGTTCCTGGACCCTGGTCCCGTTCGGGTGCAGACGGGCACAGAGGTGCTTGCCTTTGGCATGGAAGCAGCGCCCCTGTGCCCCAGCCACCAATAAAAGCATTGTGCAGCTAACCACTAGAACACCAACCTTCCGGTGACCATGGTAAGTGGAGTAAAAACATGCCTCTCTTCTAGGTTGAACGAGGAACCATAACTATAACAAGCCACTCACAGAATCTTTCAGATGTATTACAGAGGAATTTCCTATTTTGGGGAGAGCCAATGGAGATTAAATGAAACCTTACTTGGTGGTTAGAAACAACATAGCCACTTCTATCAAAGAAAAATGCAGGCAATGAGGTTAACATCACAATGCTTTGGAACGCCATTAAGGTGTGGTGTCAGGACATTACCTCATGATGACAGCGAGACTCAAGCATCTTTGATAGACCACCACAAAATACTTCTGACAGGAGCTGTTAAATGCTTAGGCAAAAGAGAAAATAACTTTTGCATTGTGAGCCTGGAGGAAAGTCTTCACTTTAACGGGGCAAACAGAAACGGACACATATCCTATTACTAACCCACTCGTTTTAATGCTAAAATATTATGTGGAAGACAACAGGATTTGTCGACTGTTAGGATAAAAAAACTAAGGTTTAAACAAGGTTGGACAAAAACTGAGTCATTGGTCAGTGTTACAACTGAGAAGGATATAGCAAATAGCTCTGAAAGATTTTTCACCAACATATTCTCTCTGGAGGACAGCAAGGACAGAGCCAAAGAATATCTTGCAGGTAATCCTTTTCTGACTATATCTGCTTAAGATGGGTGGATCTGGAAGCACAATTTTCAACAAAGTACGCAATATGCCCCTACTGTGTCCTTGCCAAACCTGGGGCATAGTAAGTGAACAGAGCAGCCATTTTAATACATGTGTTGGACACTGGTCAGTAAGAATTTCACAGCTACATGATTGCTACTCTAAATTCTGGGTTGTTTGGTGTCAAACAGCTCAGAATGATAAATCAAAACTGGTACCAGTATTGGATTGAATACACAATGTACCCAGGGGTCACCTTAGAGGTCCCCTCTGCAAAAGCTTACTACCCTGGCCTGGTTGCTGGCCAGTTAAAACCAGCCTGCCACCACCAGACAAGATTCTGGAACCCTGGGTTGAGAGATCCTGCTCTCTGGGCCCCAGAACAAAGCCCTTCCTGGGTGGAGGTCCAAACATCCCCTCTCTCACGAATGTACACTGTCCTGCTAGTGAGCTTCAAAGGGCTTACCACCCTTGAAACTCAACCCCCAAGCTTGCTGCTAGCAACAGATGGCCGCTCCCATTGCAAACCCCCACTTTTGACGGGAGCAACGGCGGGAAACTGCACAAAGGATAGGAGGAATTGCGATCCCCATCTTGCACCACCCCTAAGGTGGTGCATGCAAGGTGACCTCTCCATTTCATTTTTCTCCATGTTGCATGGAAGGAAAATAGCCAGTCTGGTGTAGGGGAGTAACCTCTGCCCACAGGTAGTGGTCTTTTAGTGGGCGTGGCCACCCTAAGGTAGATGACCAATTGGTCACTACTAGGTACCCCCTAAAATGCCCACTAAATACAGTATTTAGTGGGCATCCCTAGACCAAGAAATCAGATTCCAAGGACAAAAAAGTCCAGCAACAAAGTAGACCCAAGGCTCGAGAACTGAAGTCCTGCTGAACAAGAAAAGGCACCAAACCTTGCCTGCTGCACCCAGGACTCGACACTCTCCGCTGAGGGGTTGCTTGGATGCTGGATGGACTCTACAAACCCCCAGAGGACCTCCACTCTTCGCAAATTGCCAAAGATCTCCTTTCAGAGTGAAGGCATCACTCTACTGCAACAAGAACCAAAGACCCAGTGAAGGTCACTTCACTGACCGGCTGCTGACCAAGGAACTGGACACTGCAGCCAGAGCAAACTCCATCCAACGGACAGGTGTGTGGGTGGTGAGTGGTGCCAGCCCCATTCTGATCCCAGATGATCTGGAGCTGGAATGGCGTCGCACGACACCGATTCCAACACCACTGGCGCCCTTGGGTGCCATAATTTTTGCCTGAGCATTATTTTCAACAGATAGGCGCACAGGAAGATTTGGAGGCGTCACTGAACCCTTTAGAATACCAGTTGGAGCCTGCTTCATTGGACTGGTATGAGGAACTAGGAGATGCCAGTGGACTGGACACATCTCCAGTTCTGGCTTGCTCTCTCCCACTACTGTGGCTTCGGAGGAGGGAGCTTCTTATGCAATGGAGGCGTGGAGAGCAGCAGAGGTCCTTGGCCTCTTACTGCCCTCACAGAAGTGCTTCAGCCTGGTGCTTTCTCTTCTGTACCCCTTTTACCCTTTAATGAGACACTAACTGATGTCCTGGTGGGAACCTGGTCCAAGCCCAGTACAGGGGCTCCTAGTACTGGACAATTGCTCGCCGCCATCGCCCTGCACCGGATAACCCTCATTTCCTCAGTGAACACCCCATCCCTGAGAGCTTGGTAGTCCAAACCTTAACTTCCGTTGGCACTTTCCATCCCCCTCCCCTGGGCAGGGAATCCAAGAGACTGGACCAACTCGGGGAAAATATATTTTCTTCCACCAGCCTGGCATTGAGGTCAGTGAATATCTCATGCATATTGGGTTGTTTCTTGAACACCTTATGGGATACGGTTGTGCAAGTGCTACCACAAGTCCCGGAGGAGGCTTGGGCCATCCTCTACCAAGCAGTGAAAGATGGGAGAGATGCAGCAAAGTTCACCATTAGGTGTGGTCTGGACATGACTGACTCGCTGGCTTATTGGTTTCGTCGACTGTGGCCTTACGGTGCCATGCTTGGCTGAGAACATCTGGCTTTTCAGGGGATGTCCAGGCAAATATTTTGGACATGCCCCTAGACGGAACTCAATTGTTTGGCGAGAAGGCAGACTTGACGCTTGGGCACTTTAAGGTCTCTCGGGCTATGACCAAGTCCTTGAGCCTCTCGGTGACCCCCCCCCTCCACAGTCTGCCTTTAGTCCCTTTCCTGGCTACAGGAGGGTCATGCCACATCACCAGCCCTATGCCAGCTACAGTCCTGTGCAAGCTCCCCAAGCTATGTGAGGATGTGGGCACAGTACATTCAGACGTAAAAGGTCTGGAAGCCGGAAGTCGTCCGCCACCCAGCCCCACCTCCCCACCCGACAGCTGCAGCCTCCGAGCCCTTCTAGTTTTGATTCTTTAGGACCAGGCTTGTCCATTTGGAGGGAGAATTCAATATCTCCTCCTCCACTGGAAGTCCATTACATCGGACGTATGGGCCTTGCAGATCATTGAGAAGGGCTACTCCCTCCTTTTTCAATCCTTTCATCCCCCAATACCGCCAACATTTGAACGGCTGGCAGAGGAATACATAACTTTGCTTTGAGAGGAAGTTATGTTTCTCTTGGCCAAGGGAGCCATAGAAAGGGTTCCATTGTCAGAAGTAGGCAGTGGTTGTTATTCCTGCTACTTTCTGATAGTTAAAATGAACAAGGGCCTTCACCCTATTCTAGACCCATGGACCGTCAATCTCTTCCTCAAGGAGTAGAAATTCAAGATACTCACTTTGGCTCAGGTCTTCTCTGCCCTAGACCAAGGTGACTGGCTGGTAGCGTGGGACTTGCAGGATTCATATTTCCTCTTCCCTATCTTACCTGCCCACAGGTGTTACCTGCAGTTCAAGGGAGGCCACAAGCACTTTCAGTTCATCGTGCTGCCCTTTGGCCTTACCAGTGCCCCTCAGGTGTTGACCAAGGTGGTGGCGGTTGTCGCTGCGCAGGTTAGGGGTTTGTCTTCCCCTACCTCGATGACTTGCTGTTGAAGGCGAGCTCGACCCAGGCTGTCAGCTCCCACCTCCAGACTGCGGTGAGCCTCCTGCCTTCACCAGGCTTCACTATAAACATGCCGAAGTCACACCTGACTCCTTCTCAGATGTTCACTTTCATCAGCACTTGTGGTGTCAACTTCAAATTCCCAGCCCGGCCAGCCTTACTTGAAGTTCACCACTCCTGGGATACTTTGTAGGACATCTTCCAAAGATCTTTTGTCCCCTCTGGAGCACAGAGCAACCTCAGGGGTCCAATGGCTTTCACCTTTGGAGTTTTGCCATTGCTATGTCATCAGGCATCTTTCTCTCTATTCCTGAGTTTGCCACCAAGGACTTGGGCTACTGGTCCAGACATGGTACCAACCTAACCTGCAGGTTCAACACCACGACCAACACTCTCACCGATCACAAATCCATCATTGCCTTCGGCGCCACATCCCATCACCTCCCCGGCACAGCTGGTAGCTCCACCTGTGCCATGGATGACTCCATCAGCATCACAGTTGATGCCACAGGCATCACAAGCTTCATCTCCAGTCGCTCAGCCGATACCACAGGCAACAAAATCGGCTCAACCATAGGCATAGCCCCTCTTATAGTTTCTGCAACAGCGGTCACGTAGGCAGGCTCAGCACCTCTTAGAAGAGAACATATTATTTTTTAGAGTGGTCTTGGAGAAGCCTGTAACTCACAGTACAGTGTAGTCCAGGGGGTTGTATGTCATTTTACGGTGTTACATACTGACCCTTGGAGATCTAGTGTTCCTGCATCATATCCATCTCCAGAAAGCCTTGTGGTACAAGAATCTTCTGAGTAAGAATTGGCACCAGGCACTTGCCCCACTATTCCCTCAGAAAGGGAGTGCAAGGAAATGGAACAATATGCAGCAAAGATCTTCTTGATGGGTAGCATGGCCTTGAAGTCCCTGAACCCTACCTATCTCCTAGGACAACATGCTCATGCTCTCTGACATGTGGCACAAAGGTCCTTCCCAATCTGCAGGACTATCTGCCAGTCCCACATTCTAGCATTAATAGGCGACAGCCAGGCAGCTACAAAACAAGTAATCCATTCTGACCTGGACACAACTGACTCAGTTGTCAGAGTTAAGGGGACATCCATTTCTTCGCGACTCCATTCATGGCTGAGACATTCAGATTTCTCTCAGGATGTCCAGATGACTGTTATGGACCTTCCATTTTAGTAAAGGCCGACTCCTGATTATAAAGATTCAAGGAAAGCAAAGCCACCACAAGATCAGTGGGCCTGCAACACAGCAAATGAACTGCCATCAAGTCACGAAGTTTGAAGTGTTTGCTAAAAGCTTCTCCTTTCAAGGCTGTTGGCAAGAGTCAGACCACCAACAGCAGGCAAACCCGCTGGACAGGCACTAATAGAGGCCAGGTCAAAGGAAGAACACACACCCTTCTAATTCCTCCCCCCTACTCTTCCTCCTGCTCCCAGCCACAATAGGGAAGTAGCCACAGTTCCCTCTTGTCAGACCACAGTTGGATGACCGATTTCCTCCTTTCCACAAGCATGGAGTGCCAGCTTCAGACTTATGGGTCATGCAAATTGTGGAAATGGGATATACTCTGTCTTTGTAGCAAATTCCAACACTTCTCCCCTCCCCCAGACCACACTCGTTTCTATGCATGCTACTACAGGAGGTAGAATGCTACTCCAAAAATACACATGGGAGTTGGTTTCAGAGCAGAAATGGGGTCAAGGCTGCTACATCTATTACTTCCTGGTCCCCAAAAAGGATGGCAGCCTTTGTCCCATCCTACACCTTCGGGTTCTAAATTGATCCCTCTAAAAGGAAAAGTTCAAAATGCTGTCCCTAGTTCAGTTTCTGCTTGTGCTAGCAGCAGGAGACTAGATGGTGTCTGTTGACCTGCAGGATGCCTGTTTCCACATGCCCACCCTGCAGTCACCAAGTATTATGGTAGGGTCTGTACACTTTCAATTTGCAATCCTTTCATTTGGTTTGATTTGAGCACCACAAGTCTTCACAAAAGTGTTGGTAGTGGCCCATCTCAGATGGACAGGAGTCCCAGTTTTCCCTTCCTGGAGGAGTGGCTCATCAAAGACAGCTCTCCAGAGACAATGTCACACCACCTGCAGATGACTGCCTCATTGCTGTCCAATCTGGGCTTTTCGACCAAGAAGCCCAAATCCGTCCTCTTAAAATGCTGTTCATAGGGGGGCAGTACTGGACATCACTTTGAGCCATTGCCCCTCCACATACGTTTCAGGACATTCAGGCTATGATTCTGATGTTTCAGAACGGAGGGCATTCACTAGTCCTGACAGTCTTTCACCTGCAAGCTTCCAATGTTTCGTTGGTCACTCATCCTCCCTGGCACATGTGGGCCCTCAAGTGACGTCGCCACAAATGATTGTTGCAACACAACAGATCTTCAAAGCTCCTTCACGATCTCCAGGGACACTGAAGCGGATTTTCAGTGGTGCAGTGTGAAAGTCAATCTGTCTTAAGGAAAGCAGTTTCAACCCCCACAAACAGTGACAGCAATTATCATGCATGCTTTCACCCTAAGGTGGTATGCCCACCTGGAGGAACTGGAAGAGGCCTTTGGACTCCAGGGTAGCAGATGTTCACATCAATTTGCTAGAATTATGGTCAATCTGACTGGCCCTTAAGGCTTTCCTTTCTTCTCTTTGTGGTAAGTCTGTTTAGATTTGATAGATAATATGACTGCAGTGTGGTACATCAATAAATTGGGGGTGGTAGAGTGCCCTTTCTCAGCTGCGAAGCTCTACAGCTCTGGTCCTGGGCTCAAGACCAACTGATTTAACTGTTACCAATCACCTAGCCAGTGCTCTCATTGTGCGAGCAGACCGTCTCAGGCAGTGTTATCCTGCCAGTCACCAGTGGTACCTACATTCAGAGAGTCCAACACATCTTCAGCACCTGGGGAAGTCCTCTGGTAGACCAAGCATTGGCTTCAGGGAGCACTGGTAGATGCATTTTGCTTGAGACAGAACTTTCCACTGTGTGTTTCCTCCCATACCCTTGATTCCTTGGGTCTTGAGGAAGATATTCCTTGACGGGGCCCAAGTCATTCTAATAGCCCTGGCTGGCCACAAAGGGTATGGTACGTGGATGTAGGAAGTTGGCGCTCTATATGGTGCACTAAAAAAGTACACCGTTCAGGGAGTCCAGTGGATCACCAATTGGTCGACAGAGGCAAAAGTAGATAATACTGATTCTCTCTTTTGTGGTAGTGTGGGCGAGCAATTAGGCTTATCAGAGGGCAGTGCAAAGCATTTGTTGTACTTGCAGAGGCAATAAAAGAGACACTCAAAGAATAATTCTGAGACAATTTACAAAAATAACACTTCGTTTTATATATGTTTTGAAACCAAGAGCTTTGCAAAAGAGTAATTACTTATTTAGTTATTATTTCTTACAGGTAAGTAAAGAGTTCAAACCGTTGCTCCTTTACTCACAATGCAATCCTGTGGGAGGAAAAATCAATATTGTATCAAGGTAAGTACAGTCTGTGTCAGGGGTTCACCTTCTGGGTTTAGGAATGTGGGGGCCCAAGGTCCAAAGTACTACCAGCAGTTCATCAGGAGTTGCTTGAATTCCACCAGGAGGAGGGAGCTGGTGAGGTTGTAGCTGGGGGGTGCTAAGGAGAAGGGGGTCCACCTGGAAACAGGCTGCAATGGGCGACTTGGGGACAAGTTTGAGAGCTCCCAAATGGGGCCTTAGGTCGCAAGGGGTCTTAGGACAAGGGGGCACAGCCGGTTCTTCAGGCCGGGCGGCGTGGGTGCAGAGCTGATATGATGGCTGGGCCCTGTGGGCAAAGATGTGCCTCGAGGTTAGGAGTCAATGGCTACAGGGCAAAATCAAGACTGATAGGCCACCCACAATGTGGATCTCAGTGGTCCTGATGTCCCTCAACGGCAGCTGTGTCCTGATGAAGTGGAAATCCGAAATGGAACCTCACTGTTAGTGCTTGGTGCATGGTGTCATCACACTTGGTGGAGGGACAGTCCTGGCCCTCAAGAGCACGGTACTTCCTCCTGGTCATCTGTGGCATCGGTCAGGCTAGACAGCTGCAAGGCGGTGTACTGGACTCTGCTTTTTGGTGCCTGCGGATTGCAGGGAAGTAGCGCCTCTATGCCAAGGGAGACTGGCAGCAATTTTTGAGATGCTGACAGACTACCCAAGGCTTTGCAGAACAAATCACTCTGTCACGATTGTTGTGAGCAGGCAAGGTTTTGTGCCAAAAAGTTCACAGCTCTTCTGCTGTTCTTGCCAGGAAGTGACTCATCTTCGTCCTTCTTCTCTCTATCTATCGAATCTAAGTACTTGGGTTGAGGGGATACCACTTAAATACTCAATTTGGGGACGTTACAGGGAGTGCCGGGGAGCAGCCAATGGGCTGCTTACCTTTAGGGTAACTAAAACCCTCCATTTGACCACTTCTACTGTGAAGAGGACATAGCCCTGACCCATAGAATACTAATTTCGTCCAAAATAAGAAGTGGGGTCAGGACGGGGGGGTGGTCTTCTCCACCATCTGGAGAGGCCTAGGTCGCATAACAAAGGCAGCTTTGAAGCATCCCAGCCTGGAATGTACATCCTACCTGGAAAAGGTGATAACATCTCCGCACAGAACAGGCTTTGTGCCTGGCCTCTGAGAGCGCTGGCCTCACCTCAGGAGGTCAGACATCTGTCTAGGGAGGCCGTGCTACTTCAGAGTAGTCAGTCAACACACTAGCAGTTGGTTAGGTTTTCAGGAGGCACCTCTAAGGTGCCCTCTGGGTGCATGTGTTAGGAAATCCATCACTGGAATCATTGAGGGTTTATTATAATGAGATTCTTGATACCAAACATGCCTATGTTCAAAGAAGTCATTGTGCAGCTGGGGAGCTTTTATTGACCAGTGTCCAGCAAATGCATTAAAAAAAGTGCTTCCTTGCCCACTTACTATGTCTAAGGATTGACAAACACATAGCAGGGGCACATCTGCTCCTGCAGATGTGTCCTCACATGTGATATAATGCACCCTGCCTTAGGACTGTAGGCCCTCTGGAGGGGTGACTTACAAATATCCCGTGCAATGATAGAGGGTGTGGCACACGGGAAGGTACGACAGGTCGTGTTTTCACATTTGTCCGCACCAAGACACGCAGCCTGCAATGGCAGCAAGGTGTACATTTGGTGGGAGGTCTCTGAGAGTGGCACAATTCGTGTTGTAGACCATATGGACCTTTTTTAGTACCCCAGGCCCTAGGTACCAGGGGTACCATTTACTAGGGACTTACAGAGAGTGCTATAGGTTGTGGCAATTGAGAGAAACAACTGTACAATTTAGAGAAAGAGACTTGGCACTGGGGACCTGGTTAGCAGGAACCCAGTGCACTTTCAGTCAAAATCACATCATATACCAGGCAAAGAATGGGGGCTAACTATGCCAAAAAGGGTACTTTTCTACATGATCCCCCCTCCGCTCCCCAAATGAAAGAGGATGAAACTAACCTTTCCCTAGAGAGTCATAGGGGGTCATTACAACCCTGGCGGTCGGTGTTAAAGCGGCGGTAAAACCGCCAACAGGCCGGCGGTAAAAAATTTGGAATTATGACCGTGGCGGAAACCGCCAACAAAGACAGCCACATTAACACTCCGACCACCACAGCAGTACAGACAAACAGCGCGGCGGTCACCGCCAACAGACAAGGCGGAGGACAATGTACCGCCCACAGTATCAAAACAGGCCAATCCGCCACCTTTTCCGGGGCGGATTCACCGCAGATAAAAACACGGTGGAAACAGCCATTTCAAAGGGAAAACGCTCACCTCTACACACCCCACGAGGAACGACGACACCATGGAGCCGGAACTCCATATTCTCCCTGCGATAGTCTTCCTGCTCCTATACGAGGATCAACAACGCCGGCGGCGAAGACCACGGTGAGTACTGCACGTACGACATAGGGGAGGGGGAGGGAAAAACACAGGGACACACACAACCAACATCACAACCCCCACCCCGACCCTCACCCATTACAACACACACACCAATGCATAACCAACATTACAGTAACAACCCCCAACCCCCCCGGAAGACTGCAAAGACAAAAGGAAATGAGTTGAACCATTGTAATATATCAAAATACAGTAACCAAATATATACATATATATATATACACATTAAACAAAATATACACCACGATTAGTAGTGCAGGTAATGCACCATTCATTGTCCGTGGACCACTGGGCCCAAAATGCATGGGCGAGGCCCACACTAGATACTTGATCAAAACGGAGAGAACACTGCAGGGGCATCAGATAGAAATACAACAGGCACCTCAGGGGGAAGGGAAGAGGGGGCACCTCAGCCGGATGAGTGCACCACGCTAGATCCACGAGGGGGCTCCATGCCCATTGATGTATCCTGGGGAGTGCAAAGCCACAGTCTCTCAAGTCTCTACAGTGGGTGGTTTGCCCACTGTACCATCCTGGGGAGTGCAAAGCCACAGTCTCACAAGTCTCTACAGTGGGTGGGTTGCCCACTGTACCATCCTGGGGAGTGCAAAGCCACAGTCTCTCAAGTCTCTACAGTGGGTGGTTTGCCCACTGTACCAACCAGGGGAGTGCAAAGCCACAGTCTCTCAAGTGGATAACAGTCTTCACTGGTTCTGGAGGGGGACTGGTGCCCAGAGTGCTTCATCCTGTGCAGGACAGACGGAGTGGATGCATGTCTCCACTGGTTCTGGAGGGGGACTGGTGCCCAGGGTGCTTCATCCTGTGCAGGACAGACGGAGTGGATGCATGTCTCCACTGGTTCTGGAGGGGGACTGGTGCCCAGATTGCTTCATCCTGTGCAGGACAGACTGAGTGGATGCATGTCTCCACTGGTTCTGGAGGGGGACTGGTGCCCAGAGTGCAGCACTCACCCCATGACGGTCCCAGTTGCATTACTGCCCCTGCCGCTAATGGGCTAGCGGTGCTCGCCTTGGCGGTCTTTGCCCTGTTCGGCGGTCCTTGCCCTGTACAGTGGTGCTTGCCATGGCAGTCTTTGCCCTGTTCAGCGGTGCATTCCATGGCGGTCTTTGCCTTGTTCAGCGGTGCTTGAGTTGGCAGTTTCTGACCTGTTCAGCGGTGCCTTCCATGGCGGTCTTTGCCCTGTTCAGCGGTGCTTGAGTTGGCAGTTTCTGACCTGTTCAGCGGTGCTTGCCCTGTTCAGCAGTGCATTCCATGGCGGTCTTTGCCTTGTTCAGCGGTCCCTGGCCTGTTCAGCGGTGCTTGCCATGGCGGCCTTTGCCTTGTTCAGCAGTCCCTGGCCAGTTCAGCAGTGCTTGCCAAGGCGGTCCTTCATTGCCCAGCAGGCCTGTGGCTGGCGGTCCTTCATGGGTCAGCTGGGCTGTGGCTTTGGGGGCCCTCCTGGCCAGTGACGATTGGGCTGGCCTCCTGGGCAGTGACTCTGGCGGTGGCCTCCTGGCCAGTGACGATTGGGCTGGCCTCATGGGCAGTGACTTCGGCAGTGGCCTCCTGGGCAGCGGGGATGATGGCGGTCTTCTCCGCCGTGTTGCCCCTCCCAGACTTTGGATATTTCTTCTGCCCCTTCCCCACCTTGGGAAGAGTCACAGCTGAGTCGACACTACCCCCAGGACCCTTGTGAGCGGCTTTGCTGGCTGGAGTCTTCCCCCTCTCCCGCCGGGCACTGTCCAACTTGTGATGCTTCACAGGGAGGGGGACTGGCTGTGCTGTGGCTCTGTACCACACTGGCTGGCCTGGTGGCCGGTGCACTCCACATACCTGTAACAGGCACTACTGGTCCCGGCGATTTTTTTGGCTGAGGTGCTAGTACGGGACCTATGAGTTGGAGGGGGGGTGGGAAAGAGGTCAAGGTTGGCCAGGAAAAGTTTCTTAGGAACACTGGGACGGGTAGCTGGAGGGGGTTTGGGAGTGGAGGAAGAGGTAGTGGTTGTAGGAGGTGTACGTTTGGTGACTTTGGGTGAAGGTGCATGCGTTGGAGGCTGTTGTGAGGTGGATGGCTGTTGGGTGGGTGTGTGCCTGCGTTTGTGTATCTTCGGAGGGGGCGTCACACACACACTGGGAGAGGACACAGGGGACGTGTAAATGGGAGTGGGGGTGGTGAGTGCACGTGAGCGGGGTGTGGTGGTGGGTGTGCTGGTGCGGGACGTAGTGGCTGTAGAGGTAGTGCATGCAGGTGAGAGTGTAGACGAGACTGTGAGGGAGGAGGGAGACGACAGTGGAGGCAGTGGATGTTGGTGTGTCTTTATGTGTGGGATGCTTGCGTGAGTGCCTGTGGGATGTGTGGTGCTTATGTTTTTCTGAGCTTCCCTTGTGTGGTGAGGTGTGTGCAGGCTGGTCTGATGGTGTGCTTGGGATAGGCTGGGGTACAGGGGATTGGGTCTGGGTGGAGGAAGTTGGAGGGGGGAGGCTAGACACAGGGACAATGGCTGCCATCAGTGCTGAGGCCAGAGTTTGCAGGGTTCAATGAAGGGCAGCCTGACCAGAATGAATGCCCTCCAGGAATGCATATATTTGCGTTGCAATTCCCTTTCTACACCCTGGATGGCATTCAAAATGGTAGACTGCCCAACAGTGAGGGACCTGAGGAGGTCAATGGCCTCCTCACTGAGGGCAGCAGAGGTGACAGGGGCAGGGGCTGAGGTGCCTGGGGCGAAGGTGATGCCCACCCTCCTGGGTGAGCGTGCACGGGGCGAAGGTTGAGGGGCTGCTGGGAGGGCTGTGCTGTTAGGGGGGGTGGCGGCTGTACCTGTAGAAGGGGGGGGCACAGATTTTGCCGCCACCACAAGGGAGCTCCCATCGGAGGACGAGTTTGTGTCGCTGGTTGCTGATCCTGTCCCCGCCGTGAAGCTCCCCTCGCCCTCCGTCCCACTGGTGTATTCCGAGTCCGTGGTGTGGCCCTCCATATCCATGGGGGATGCAGCTCCCTCATGCTCCGGTGCCACTGTACCTCCGCCTGATGATGCTGATGTACACAAGAACAGGGAGAGCACAAAAGGGGGGGGGGGCAACAGAAGAAAGACAGGTTGAGTGAATGGCTTACCGCTACCGTTGGCGGACAATACAGACACAGCAGCCCCCTGTACTACGCCGCGCTGTTGGGCTCTACTGATGCAGTTCCTGGGATATGTCCCACATGGCTATGGTTGACATCTGCACACATAGATGACACAGGGGCATGCATACCTGCACTTGGCACTCTACAGAGGTGGGGTGCGGTGCCACATGGCCTGCATTACGGAGAGGCCTAGCCTACGGAACTCGCCCTGGCCTAAGGAAACCCACAGCCCTCCTCCCCCACCCAGACACCTTCACTGCGCGCAAAGTCCGCTGAATGATGTTGTACTCACCCCCTTGTGTCTGCTGTGATGCCCTCAAGCGCCCATCCAACTCAGAGTAGGCCACCGCCAGGATCCGGAACATCAAGGGGGTCATGGTTCGATGGGCACCCATCCCACGTTGGGAGGCCATCCCCAGCTGAGCCTCCGCCGTCTTCTTGCTCCAGCGGCGAATGTCCTCCCATCTTTTCCGGCAGTGGGTGCTCTGTCTGTGATGGACCCCCAGGGTCCGGACGTCCTTGGCGATGGCACGCCAAATATCCTTCTTCTGGTGGGCGCTGACCTACATGACATGTAGAGGGGAAGAAGAGAAGTCATTACCAACTGCACCATCGAAGTGAGTGGCCCACTGCCCTACCCTTGCCATGTGGCACATGCATTCACAGTCCTTTATGCACGCAGAACTGTGCCCCCTTCATTCTTACAACCATCCCTCTCCACACAGGCATAGCCTATACAATGTGCTCCCTGTGTACATACCTGTTGGTCTGGAGGACTGTAGAGTAGCGTGTACTGGGGGAGGACCCCGTCCACGAGCTTTTCCAACTCCTCTGCAGTGAAGGCAGGGGCCCTTTCCCCAGACGCACGAGCCATTGTCTCTTCCAGACTGAGGTCAGAGCAGCACTTGCAGTGTAGGTCCTCTCCTGTCGAAGATCAGGTATCGAGTGATTGAACAGATAGAAAATGGCGGTCACGCCCGCTGCGGTGCGTACCATCACCGCTGGCGTACATCGTCTTTGGCTCCTGGGACCCATAGGGTCCAATGTTAACCAATGCAGCATTGCGCCGTGGTCTTCGACCGCCCACCGCGACGGTGTACAACGCCAGCGCAGTTACCTCACATCCCATCGTCCCACTTTAGAGGTCAAGCAGCCGCCATTTCAGGGCCCACATGGCCTCATTACCAACTGCGTCACACAGACCTAGGCCTTGTTGCGCAACACAAATACAGGCCAGATTTTGTATATGAATGGTGTTCTGTGTAGACTGTGGGTACATACCTCTGAGTTGTTTGATTCTGTGGGCGCTGTTGTCATTCCTAGGCACCGTCCGCTGGGACATGTGAGGAGATGGCGGACTCCTCCGGTGTACCGACCGCTGGTGGACCTGTCGACAATGGAGGAAAGACATTTGATCATCACCTACAGGTTTGACTGTGCCACAATCCAGGAACTGTGTGCCCAGTTGGAGCCAGATCTGATGTCAGAATTCCGCCATCCCACAGGGATCCCCCCTCAAGTGCAGGTGCTATCAGTGCTCCATTTCCTTGCAAGTGGGTCATTTCAAACAACAGTGGCCATAGCATTAGGGATGTCCCAGCCTATGTTTTCCAACGTGTTGTCCAGAGTGTTGTCTGCCCTGCTGAAACACATGTGGAGCTACATCGTTTTCCCTCAGGTGGAGGATTTGCCTACAGTGAAAGGTGACTTCTATGCCCTTGGACTTATCCCCAACATCATAGGTGCCATTGATGGGACCCATGTAGCTCTGGTCCCCCCCCACAGGAGTGAACAGGTGTACAGGAACCGGAAGAGTTATCATTCCATGAATGTACAGATGGTATGTTTGGCAGACCAGTACATCGCCCAGGTAAATGCTATGTTCCCTGGCTCTGTGCATGATACCTACATCCTGCGGAATAGCAGCATCCCTTATGTGATGGGTCAACTCCAGAGGCACCGGGTGTGGCTATTAGGGGACTCTGGTTACCCCAACCTGTCATGGCTACTGACCCCAGTGAGGAATCCCAGGACCAGGGCAGAGGAACGCTACAATGTGGCCCATGGGCAGACTATGAGGGTGATCGAACGCACCTTCGGCCTCCTGAAAGCCAGGTTCAGGTGCCTCCATAAGACAGGTGGTTCCCTATTCTACTCACCAAGGAAGGTGTGCCAGATCATTGTGGCCTGCTGTATGCTTCACAACTTGGCTTTGCGACGACAGGTGCCTTTTTTGCAGGAGGATGGTCCAGATGACGGTGTTGTAGCAGCTGTGGAGCCGGTGGACAGTGATGAGGAGGAAGCAGAGGAAGAAGACATTGACAACAGGGACTCAGTTATCCAGCAATATTTCCAGTGACACACAGGTGAGAACACATTCCTGCCTACTACATGTAGTTTCACACTTCTACCACTATCCTGTCTGTCGATTTTACCCAGTATATGGTAACGGAGTTGTACATTTCCCTTAAGGTTTCACAGGTGTGGTTTACAACGTGTGTCATCTGCTTAGATTCCTCATGGACTTGAGATGTGTGACATAGGTATGTTGACATTACATTTGAAAACGCATTTTGTCACTGTCATTGCTAATACACATTTTCGAAATCACAGACTGACTCCAGATTGTTTTGTGGTTCAAGGGTGTTTATTGAAGTGCTCAATATTGGAGGGGGGTTGTAAAATGGTGAGGGGTGATGGTGGAGGAATGTCCATGGCAAAGTCCAGTCTATTAGTCTCACAGGTGCATTGCCCATATGGGCATAAGAAGTGGAGCTTGGGCAGTTCCAAGATGGACAGGGTTACAAAGTGGGACAGCAGGATGACAATCAGGGTGGTCTCATTTCTTGGCGGGGGTGTTGGCATCGTGCTCTATCTTGTTCCTGGATCTCAGGGACCGTTTGCGGGGTGGTTCTCCGTCTGCAGGGGGTGGGGTACTGGTGGTCCTGTGGTGGGGCGTCCTGTCCACTAGCGCAGGCGGAGGAGGTGGGCAGATCATCGTCCACTTTGGTGTCAGGGGCCCCTTTGCAGTGCCACAGTGTCCCTCCTGGTGTTACGTATCTCCTTCAGCACCCCTACGATGGTGCCCAGGGTGGAATTGATGGATCTGAGTTCCTCCCTGAACCCCAAATACTGTTCCTCCTGCAGCCGTTGGGTCTCCTGAAACTTGGCCAGTACCCTTGCCAGCGTCTCCTGGGAGTGGTGGTAGGCTTCCATGATGGAGGAGAGGGCCTCATGGAGAGTGGGTTCCCTAGGCCTGTCCGCCCCCTGTCGCACAGCAGCCCTCCCAGTTCCCCTGTGTTCCTGTGCCTCCGTCCCCTGGACCGTTTGCCCACTACCACTGCCCCAAGGTCCCTGTTGTTGTTGGGGTGGTGGGTTATCCTCGGTTCCCTGTAGTGGTGGACACACAGCTGATTGACGTGTCTTGGGGACGGAGGTATGGGCCCGCTAGGTGGGAGCTGTGCTGGTGTTACTAGAGGGTGGAAGGTCTGTGGTGGCCTGTGACTGGGTGTGGGGAACCGACTGTCCCGACGCCCATGATTGTCCGGGCTGGTCATCTGGATCCAGTTGGACAGAGCTGCTGTCATCACTGTGGGCCTCTTCTGTGGGTGGGGTGGAGATGTCTGGACCCTCCTGTCTGGTGACGTTGGGTAGTGGTCCTGCAGGGCTATAAAAGCATGATTATTGCATCTGTGTGCGTCATGGTGGGCAATGGGTGGGTGAGCGTGTACCCCAGTGCTAGCATTCCTGTGTGGGGGCTTGTGTGATGATGGTTGAGGGGGGTGTTATGGGTATGTGCAGTGGGCATGCTTTAGTGATGGTTGTCCATGCTTTGTTGTGTCATGCAGGGCTTGGCGTTGGGATGGGTGGTTTGTGTTATTAGTACATTTGTGAGGAGTTGGAGTAATAGGGGAGGGGGCGAGGGTGGGGGTCTGTGATAGCATGCAGGTAGGGTGGGGGATATGATAGTTGAGATTCGACTTACCAGAGTCCATTCCTCCACCGACTCCTGCGAGGCCCTCAGGATGCAGAATAGTCAAGACCTGCTCCTCTCATGTTGTTAGTTGTGGGGGAGGAGGTGGGGGTCCGCCGCCAGTCCGCTGTACCGCGATGTTGTGTCTTGAGACCATGGAACGCACCTTCCCCCGTAGGTCGTTCCACCTCTTCCTTATGTCGTCCCGATTTCTTGGGTGCTGTCCCACTGCGTTGCCTGTGTCAACAATTCTTCACCATAGCTCCATCTTCCTAGGTATGGAGGTGTGCTGCACCTGTGATCCAAATAGCTGTGGCTCTACCCGTACGATTTCCTCCACCATGACCCTGAGCTCCTCCTCAGAGAACCTGGGGTGTCTTTGCCGTGCCATGGGGTGGTGTAGGTGATGTGTGGGGTGGTGTATGTGGTGATAAGTGTGGTGATATGTAGTGGTGTGTGGTGTTTTGTGCGTGGAAGTAGTGTGGGTGATGGTGTTGTGTGCCTGTGGCTGCTAGTTTGTGGATGGTGGTGTCTCTCTCTCGCCTTCTTTCTGAATTTTTTGTCGTAGGGGTTTGTGGGTGATGTGGGTGTGTGTTTTATATTGTATTGGGTGTGTGGGAGTGGTGTGTGTATGTGTATCAGGTGTGTGTATTTTGAATTGTGCAATGTGGCTGTGTTTTGTAAGAGTATGTGTAATTTGAGCGCGGCAATGTGTACCGTCAATGGAATACCGCGGTTGAAAGACCGCCGTGTGGAATCGTGGGTCGTGATAGCATGGGCGTATTTCTGTTGACATGACGGTGGACGGTTTTGTTTTCGCCAGTTTATCACTGATCTTTAGTGTGGCGGACTTGTGTGGGTGTCTGAATTTTGTCGGATTTCGGGATGTGGGTCGTAATAGCTGTGGCGGAATTCCACGGCGGTGTGTTGGCGGTCTTCTGCACGGCGGTAAGCGGCTTTTACTGCCAATGTTGTAATGACCCCCATAATCTTTTAAGTGGAACAACCTGGAGAGGCCATCTGTATAGTGGTCAGTCCCAGGTCAGTGTTCCACTGTGAAGTCAATTCCCTGTAGTGAGTGGATCACCTCAACAGTTTGGGATTTTCACCTTTCATTTGCATGAGCCATCTGAGAGGCATGTGGTCGGTTTGAACATTGAAGTGAGAGCCAAATAAGTATGGCCCCAGCGTCTTCAGGGGCCAGTCCACCATAAAGGCTTCCCTCTCAATGGTATTCCAGTGTAGTCTCTGGGGAGAAACATTTTGCTGATGAAAGCAACAGGTTGGTCTTGACCATCATCAGTGATTTGGGATAGGACTGCTTCTATGCAATGTTAAGAGGCATGTGACTGCAATATGAACTGCTTTGAATAATCTGGAGCTTTTAGAATGGGTGCTGAGCACATTGCTTCCTTTAGAATGTCAAATGCCTTTTGACAGCTCACTGTTCAGTTCACTTTCTTTGGCATCTTCTTGAGAGGTAAGTTCTATGAGGGGTGCCACAATAGTGCCATACCCCTTCATTAACCTCCTGTAGTACCCAGTCAATCCGAGGAATGACCTGACATGATTCTGGGTGGTTGGAGCTTCCCAGTCCAGAATTGTCTGGATCTTGGGTTTTAATGGTTGAACTTGACCTCTACCTTCACGGTGTCCCCAGTATACAACCGTGCCCTGCCCTATCTGGCACTTGCTTGCCTTGATATTGAGGCCTGCACTCTTCAGAGCCTCCAGGACCTTCCCAAGGTGGATCAGATGATCCTGCCATGTGGAGCTAAACACAGCAATATCATCAAGATATGCTACACTAAAATTTTCCAACCCAGCCAGGACTTTATTCACCAACCTTCGGAAGGTGGCAAGGGCATTCTTTAATACAGAAAGCATAACATTTAACTGATAATGCCCATGTAGAGTCGAGAATGCTGATTTGTCTTTTGCTCCAGGGGTCAGAACTATCTGCCAGTACCCTGATGTGACATCAAAAGTACTGAGATATTTGGCTGCCCCTAACCTGTCAATTAATTCCTCAGCCCTAGGAATTTGTTGTGCATCTGTTTTGGTCACAGCTCTGAGGCCCCTATAGTTCACACAAAATCCAATTTTTCTCTTTCCACCCTGGGTGTGAGGTTTGGGGATTAGGACTACTGGGCTGGCCTAGGAGCTCTCAGAGTGCTCAATGACTCCCAATTCCAGCATTTTGATTGTTTCGGCTTTGATGCTCTCTTTCACATGATCAGACTGCTTGTAGATTTTTATTTTTGACAGGTAGGCTGTCCCCAGTGTCCACATGTGTACACCAGGTAGTCCGACCTGGGGGCAAAGAGAAGAGCTCAGCATACTGTCAGTCTGCTGTTGGCCAATGAGGGTGTCTGAAAAGACCACTCCTTCAACTGATCCATCTTTAGGGTTTTTGGAGAGGAGATCAGGGAGAGGTTCACTCTCTGCTTCCTGTCCCTCATCAGTGACCATGAGCATGATCATCTCAGCCCTATCATGATAGGGTTTAAGGTGGTTGACATGGCTGACCCTCAATGGGGTCCTGCCAAGAGCCAAAGTCCAGTAGGTAGGTGACTTCCCCTTTTCTTTCTTGGATAGGGTAGGACCCACTCCATTTGTCCTGGAAGGCCCAGACCTTCTGCCCTGGTTGGAACTCTACCAGCACAGCTGTTTGGTCATACCAGAGCATCTCGAGCTCTTGTCTGGCCTCAAGGGTTTTGGATGTTTTTCCCATGTAGTGAGCCATTCAAGAGGGAAGGCAAAGCACATAGGCCACAATATCTTGCTTAGGTTCTTTGAGAGGCCTCTTTTACCCTTCCTACACAATACATAATTATTCCTTCACAGGATGCACAGACAGAAGCTCAAAGGGGGAATAACCTACTCCCTTCTGTGGCACTTCCATGTAAGCATAAATCAGGCATGTAAGACATCCTGTCTCCTTTTGAGTTTTTCAGGGAGTCCACCAATCATACCTTTTAATGTCTTGTTGAATGTTTCTACAAGATCATTGGACTGTGGGTGATATGGGGTAGTGAACTTATAGGTCACTCCTCATTCCCCCCACATGTTTTTCAGGTAACCAGACATGAAGTTTGTACCTCTGTCTGACACCACATCCTTTGGAAAGCCAACTCTGGTAAAGATACCAAAGAGGGCCCTAGCTAGTTTAGGGGCAGTAATGGTCCTCAGGGGAATTGCTTAAGGGTACCTGGTTGCATGATCCACTTTACCAGTATAAATCTGTCTCCTGATGCCGTTGAAGGATCAAGAGGACCAACAATGTCAATCCCTACCCTCTCAAAGGGAATCCCAACCACTGGTAGTGGAATTGAGGGGGGCGCTGTGTGGCCACCTGTCTTGCCACTGGCTTGACAGGTAGCACAGTAGTTATAAAACTCCTTCACCGTCTGGGACCTACCTAGCCAGTAGAAGTGGTTCACCAACCTACACCAAGTTTTAGCCTGGCCAAGATGCCTAGCTAGGGGGATGTCATAAACCAATGTAAGGAGAAATTCTCTAACCTGCTGAGGTACTACCACTATCCTAGAGGCACCCATTTTGGGGGTCTCTGGCCTTAGTGTAAAGGAGTCTATCTTCCCAATAGGTCCTGTGGGAGCCACTGACAGCTCCCTTTTCCTGAGCAGCAGCTTGCTGTCTCAGACCCTCAGGAGTGGGAAAGGTCCTCTGTCCCTGACACAGACCTTTCCTAGAGGGTCCCCCTGGGCCCAAGAGCTCTGCCGTGTAAGGCCCGAGTTCCTGGCACTCAATTCCCTCTGGGGCTGACCGGTCAACTCCCTGAGGAAGAGGGTACCTGATCTGGCATGAATGGTTTCCCAGACTTGCCTTTTCTCTTGGTAGGTTGGGCATTATCCCAGGCTCCAACTCTATCTTTTCCCCCTAGACTCTGCACTGTGCTTTTGTTTTCACACCTACCGGCTCATGTATGCCCAGCATAGCTGTATTGGTCTCTCTTTCGAGCTCGGTCCATGTTGAGGACTCCAGATCATTGCCTAGCAGACATTGTACAGGAATTATAGGAGATACCACCACCTTCTTTTGGCCAGTGACCCCTCCCCACTCTAAAAATACCATTGCCATAGGATGCACCTTTGCCTGACTGTCAGCTTTGAGGACTGTATATGTCTCCCCAGTCAAGTATTGGACTGAGAACACCAGTTGCCCAGTCACCATGGTGACAGTGACATCAGTGTCTCTCAGTGCTTCAACTCTAACCCCATTGATATGTGTCTGTTTTCTGTATCTCTCCAGATTACAGGGCCTGACATCCAGGGCAGCTACATTCACCCCACCCTCTGAAACTAGAGTTGCCTCAGTGGATTCACTGACGTGCTCAAGACCCACCTGGAATCTCATCTGGAGACTTGCCACTGTATTTACTGCAGGTGCACTAGAGGGCATTCTTTTTGTTGGGACAGCTAGTGCCTCCAGTTCGGTGTCCAAGGGCTTTGCAGTCATGGCACCAAGCCTTTTTAGGATCCCAGTTCTTCCCTTTGTACCCACCCTTGGACTGGGAAGTTTCTCAGGGCCCACCCACCTGATCAAGTTTTTGGGAGCCTTTAGAAGGCTCTTTACTTTTTGTTTTGGTCTTTTTTTTTGGTTACCATCTTTCCAGTGGGAGGGCTTTAGGCCTCCTTCTTGTGTTCTCCCTCTCCAGTTGTAGTTTTGGTCACCCTTGTTGTAGGAAGCTGGCCTGGTGTGTGGTGGGTACCTATGGTTCTTACACCTTATACCAGGTCCAGAGTTTCCCTATTAGTCACATGTAGGCAATGTCTAGAAGCCATGCTCTCTAGAGGTAGCTGTGGATGACCAGCCAAGGCTTATCTAGAAGGTGTGTAAAGCTCATGCAATACCACTGTAGTCACACAGCACTTACACACATGAAAGAAAACACTTTACAAAAATAAAGGTACTTTTTTAGTGACACAATTATCAAAAAGTACTAAATAGGCAACCCTCCAATAGGAGATAAGTAACACACTGAATATGTACACTAGTAATGAGAAATAGGCATAAAAAGTCATAGAAAACAGTGCAAATAGCAATAGACCCTAGGGGGAGCCCAAACCATATACTAACAAAATGGAATGCGAATGCAGGACCCCCATCTAGGTAAGTGGAATGTGTAGAGGGAGCTGGGGGAACTAGGAAACCCCAAAGGTAAGCACCACAGTGTCTCCCATCGACCAGGAAGAAAGGAGTAAGTTACTGGAGTTTTCCCAAACCACCCAAAAGGACTAAAAAGAAGATAATGCAAACCCAGACAAGACTTCAAGAAACCACTGGTGGATTCCTGAATGGCAAGACCTGAAAAAGAAGGGGACCAAGTCCAGAAGTCGCAGGAGTGTCCAATGGTGGCAGGAGCCACTACCCACCTGCCTGTGGTTGCAGGAGTTGGTCAACGGTAGGACGAAGATGGTCAGCAATGCAGCCTTGCAGTCGGTGAAGAGTTCCTTGAGGATGCAGTCGATGTCCCACGCTGGACGGAAGATTGCAGTCTGTCTGTGGTGTAGAAAAGCCACCAACAAGTCTTGGCAAAGGCAGAAGTCGCAGTGGACGAAAAGTGGAGCTGCCTGGGACCAGCAAGGTCCAGGAGGACTCAACCCATGGGGGGAGTCCTGGGGAGACCTTTAGCAAGGCAGAGAGTCCACAGAAGAAAAGCCAGCCCCAACAGGAGTCCCACTGGAAGAGGACCCAGGAGTCGCAGAGGAGCCCACACAGCACAACTGAAGAAGGGTCCCACTCTGCAGAAGAAGCACGCAGAGGGCAGTGAGTCTCAGGAAGAGTGCTGGGGGCTGAGGCTACATTGAGCCTGAAGATCCCTTTGAGGAGATGCCAACGAACCTTGGTAGCTGCAAGCGACGCGTGCATAGGGGTACTGTCTTGCTTGGGAAGACAAGGCCTTACCGTCACCAAAGTTGGACAGGTGGTAGAGAGGACCAACGGGACTACTCCAGACCACCATCCATGATGCAGGATGCACGCAGCTCAGGAAGAGAGGAGATCCACACAGCCAGTCGTCATTGCAGTTGTTACCTGCGGATGCAGGGGAGTGATTCCTTCACTCCACCGGAGATTCCTTCTTCCTCTTGTGCAGGCTGAAGACTTGCCGCTCCCAGAGGATGCAGAGCCGGGCAAATGTTGCAGAAGCTGGAAGGACCTATGGAAACAATGTTGCAAAGCAGAGTCTTTGTTATGAATACAGATTATCAGTTCCTGGAGGGGCCAGTCGGAGTTCCAGTAGCCAGAAGTCAAAGTAGAGGTTGCAGAGGAGTCCTGCTGCAAGCAGAATCTGAGGACCCACCAAAGAGGGAGACACTAACTAGCCTTGAAAGGGGGATTGATCACCTAGCCAGGTGACCACCTATCAGGAGGGGGCTCTGACGTCACCTGCCTGACCTGGCCACTTAGATGCTGCCAGAGGCGTCTGCCCACTTTGGATTCAAGATGGCAGAATCTAAGGACCCACTGAAGGAGCTTTGGGCACCACCACTGGAGTGGTGATGGGCAGGTGAATGGTCACTCCCCTTTCCATTGTCTAGTTTCACGCCAGAGCAGGGACTGGAGGTCTCTGAAATGGTGCAGACTGCTTTACGCAAGGAGGGCACCAAAGGTGCCCTTCAAAGCATACCAGTGGCTTTGGGAGGCTACCCCTCCCAAGCCATGCAACACAAAGGGAGAGGGTGTTACCCCCCTCTCCCCAAGGAAATCCTTTGTTCTGCCTTCCTGGGCTTGAGCTGGTCAAGCAGCAGGAGGGCAGAAACCTGTCTGGGGGTTGGCAGCAGCTTGGGCTGCCTGGAAAACCCCAGAAAGCTGGTTGGAGCAATGCTGGGGGTCCTCTAAGGAGCCCCCAACCCAGAGTGAATGGAATCATATTTCCAATACTGGCAACAGTATTGGAGTATGATTCCGACATGTTTCATACCAAACCTCCCTAGGTTCGGAGTTACCATTATGTAGCTGGACATAGGTAGAGACCTATATCCAGTACACACGTAAAATGCCGTCCCCGTGCTCACGAAGTCCAGGAAATTGGAGCTGGAGTTTATGGGGGCACTTCTGCTCATTCAGGAGTGCCCTCACACACAGGTACTTGCACCCTGCCCTCTGCGCTAGGAGGGCCTACCATAGTGGTGACTTACAGTGACCTGTAGTGATAAGGGTGCATGCACCCTTTCACGCAGGCTGCAATGGCAGGCCTGCATATACACTTTGCATGGGCTCCCCATGAGTGGCATAATACATGCTGCAGCCCATGGGGAACCCCTGGTGCCCCAATGTTCTGGGTACCTGAGCAACATATACTAGGGACTTACAACGGGGCACCAGTATGCCAAATGTGGGGTGTGTGTGGTCCAAGCAACCAAATTTAAAGGGAGAGAGCTCAGTCACTGGGTTCCTGGTTAGCAGGATCCCAGTGAACACAGTCAAACACACTGACAACAAGCAAAAAGTGGGGGTAACCATGCCAGAAAGAGGGTACTTTCCTACACTTGTCTTGACCCGGTTGTCTGCCTTCTTCCTAAACTCTTGAGGAGTAAGTGGGCTTAGACCTACCAGGTACTGATGTAACTTCTCTTGAACACAATTACTTAATAGATGCTCTTTCCTAAATAAATTATAAAGCCCATCATACTCATGCACATTGTTACCTTTCAACCAGTCACCTAGTGACCTTTCTGAAAAGTCTACAAGGTCTACCTAGGACTGATTCTGGGTTTTTGGAGCCTCCCTGAACCTAATTGTGCACTCTTCAGTGGTGAGTCCAAATCCCTCAATCAGGGTGCCTTTCGTGAGTTCATAGGAACCAGCATCTGAATCATTCAGTTTCAAGAGTCTATCCCTGCACTTTCCTGAGAACAGTTGCCAAAGAAGAGAGCCCCAATACTTCTTGTTACCTTCTCTCATGATACATGCCCTCTCTAAGGCCGTGAATCACTTGATGACAGCATCATCCTCCTCATATTTAGGGGCAATCCCTTTGGGGATTTTGGGGTCAGAAGTTCCTACTCTTTCACTATGTATTAGGTTGCTGCCACCATCCATGGGTGCTGAACCCATATCTGCTCTTTCCCTTTCTATGGCCAGTATCCTGTCTTCCAGGGATATTCTATGGGCCAATCTTTCCAGATGAGCCTCCTCCTTAGAGACTTCATCACTGCCCCTTGAGAGACGTGAGCCATCCTCACTAGCGATAGGTGCCTTGGGCACTTTGTGTGGTCTGTTGGATACAGGATCCACAATCTCTTCTTGGAGTGGGAGGATATCTGGATCCTCCTCCTCACTCATGTTGGTGACCTCATCTGTAGCATGGAACATCTCATACTCTATCAACAGCTTCTGAAGCTTTTCAGTGGTAGGGTTTGAGCCAGTTTTGATTTGGGACCCTTTGCAGAGGGTTCTTAACTGCTTGAAAGATAGCTGCAGATAAGGGGTAAGGTCAAGCTCCTTACTCACAACCTCTGAGGGACTCGTTATTGTGCTAAAGTTGGGACCTTTTTGAAGTTAGAAAAAAATCTTAACACAAGTCCTAACTACAATATGTCTTTCAATTCTACAACTAAAGGGACTTACCCAATGCCCTAACAGTTATTTTTTAAGAATTTAGAAAAATGACCAATTGGAAAAATAAAATTTTATCTAAAGACAATTTTAGATTTACTCATTTGGTCACAAGTGGTATCAGCAAATGCAAAGTCGCAGACCGAACCGCTGATCCACTAGGTGTGGGAAGTTGACTCTATATGATGTACTAAAAAGAAGTACATAGTGCAGAGAGTCCATTGGATCCCCAGTTGGTTGATAGAGGCAAAAGTAGGTAATACTAATGCTCTCTTTTGTGGTAGTGTGGGGAAGCAGTTAGGGTTTTCAGAGGGAAGTGCAAAGCATTTGCTGTACTCACAAAGGCAACAAATGAGACACACAAAAAATAAATCCGAGACCAATTTAGAAAAATAACACTTCTTCTTAGATATGTTTTGAAACCAATAACTTTGCAGAAAAATAAATACCAATCTCGTTATTATTTCTTACAGGTAAGTAAAGAGTTCAAACCTGTGCTCCTTTACTCACAATGCAATCTTAGTGGAGGAAAAATCAATAATGCCTAAAGTTAAGTACAGTCGGTTTCTGGGAATCACCTTCTGGGTTGAGAGATGTAGGGGCCGAAGGTCCAAAGTACCACCAGCAGTTCGTCAGGAGCGCCCCAAAATCCACTGGGAGCAGGTGCTGGTGAGGTTGTAGGTGGGCGATATGGAGAAGGGGGGGCACCTGGAAACAGGCTGCAAAGGAAGTCCAAGAGCTCCCAAATGGGGGATTAGGTCACACGGGGTCTTACAGCAAGGGGGTACAGACGGTTCTTCTGAACATGGGCTGGCCAGCTCAGGTGCAGAGTGGATAGGGTGGCTGGGCTCTGTGCGCAAAGATGGTCCTCACGGTTAGGGGCCAACAGCTGGCAGGGGAAAAAGCAAGACTGCTGGGCCACTCACACAGTGGGTCTCAGTGATGCTGTTGTCACTCAACAGCTGCTTGGTCCTGGTGCAGTAGGAATCCGGATTGGAGCCTCACTGTTGGTGCTTGGTGCAGAGCGTCCGGTACCCGGGGATTGGTGCTGCACAGCTCTGGTTGGTCCTGGTGTCATCACACTTGGTGGGGGGGACAGTCTTGGTCTTCCAGAGCATGGGTATCTCCTCCTGGTTGTCTGTGTCGTCGGTCGGGGCTGAGGAGCTACAAGGCAGTGGCTCAGACTCTGCTTTTCTGTGCTGGTGGATTGCAGAGAAGTAGCTCCTCTACTCCAGGGGGGACTGGCAGCAATTTCTGAGATGCTGGTAGACTACAGAAGGCTTTGGCAGTTCTCCAGCTTTGCAGGATGAGTCACTCTGTCGCGATTGTCAAGAGAGCTGTGGGCAGGCAGGATTTCACGCCAAAACGTTCACAGCTCTTCTTCTGTTCTCGACAGACAGTGATTCCTCTTCATTCTTTTTCTCTTGATCTGTCAAATCTTAGTTCTTGGGTTAAGGGGTGCACCTAAGTACTACATTTATGGGTGCTACAGAGAGTGCCAGGTAGCAGCAAATGGGTTACCTACCTTTAGAGTGACTTCACCCTCTGTATGACCATTCCCTTGGGAAGTGGGCATAGCTCTGCCCTTAAGAATACTAATTCCACCCAAAACAAGATGGAAGAATTTGAAAAGTGGTGCCCACATCAGCTGGTCCACTTTAGGGGTGGGACTGGCATGATGTGGGCACACCTCCTAACATTAGTAATTTTCCTGCCTGTCTTGCTGCCAAGAAGTGGGGTCAGGACAGGGATGGTGGTCTATTTCACCTTTTGGAGAGACCTGTGTCTCATAACAAAGGCGGCTGGTCCTTTGACGCTTCCTGCCCTGGAATTTCCATCCTGCCTGGAAGAAATGATAACACCTCCACTCAGAGAAGGCTTTATGCCTGGCCTTCAAGAGCGCTGGCCTTCACCTCAAGAGGTCAGACATCTGTCTAGGGTGGCTGTGCTGGTTCAGACAAGTCTGTCAACACACTAGCAGTTGGTTAGGATTTCAGGGGGCACCTATAGGGTGCCTTCTGGGTTCATGTATTAATACATCAATCACTGGATTCAGTGAGAGTTTATTAATATGACATGTTTGATATCAATCATCTTTTCTGTTCAGAAGTGCAGTCATTTGGCTGGGGAGCTAGTATTGACCAAAGTCAATCATTCAATCAGTCACAAGCTTGTAATGCTCACTACTCACCCATAGTGTCTCAAGGCACTGAGGGTTGACCTCGGAGATCAGTCGAAGAGCCAGATCTTGAGGTCCTTCCTGAACAGAGGCAGCGATGGTGACTGTCTGAGGTGCAGTGGGTAGGTGGTCCATCGTTTTGCTTCCAGGTATGAAAACGATTTTCCACCTGCTGAGGACTTATTTATGTGGGGAACAGTAGCAAGTGATTGTTGGGACGAGCGGAGATGTCTGGAAGAGGTGTACCAATTGATGCGGTTGTTGAGGTAGTTGGGTCGGTTGTCATGGAGGGCTCTGTAGGCGTGTACAAGGAGTTTGAAGTTGATCCTTTTCTCAATGGTGAGCCCGTAGAGGTTTCTCAGGTGTTCTGTGATGTGTTGTTGGCAGGGATGTCTAGGATGAGTCTGGTGGTGGCTTTCTGGATCTGTTGTAGCTTGTTCAGGTTCTTCTTGGAGGTTCCAGCATAGAGGGCATTGGCGTAGTCAAGTCTGCTTGTGACAAGCACGTATATCACGGTTTTCTGGCAGTTGGTTGGTATACATCTAACGATCTTTCGTAGGAGTCGGAGGATGTAGAAGCAGGTGGATGCAATGAAGTTGACCTGCCTGGTCATGGCCAGTGTTGAGTTGTGGATGACGCCGAAGTTGCGTGCATGGTCTGTTGGGGAGGGGGCGTTTGCTGAATGTGGAGGGCTACCAGCAGTCATCCCAGTCCGATGGTGACGATCCCATGACGAGGATCTCGGTTTCATCGGAGTTCAGTTTGAGGCAGCTTTCCCTCATTCACGTGGCCACAGCTTCCATCTCGTCTCTGAAATTATTCCAGGCTGTTGATGGGTTCTCGGTCAGAGAGATGATCAGCTCGGTGTCAACAACATAGGAGACGATATCCATCACGTAGTCCCTGATGATGGTGGCGAGTGGGATCATGTATATGTTGAACAGTGTGTGGCTCAGCGATGATCCTTGGGGTACTCCACAGCTGATGTCGGTGGGCTCTGATCAGTGAGGTGAGAGACTAACTGTATTCTAACAGTCAGGAAGGAGTGAATCCATTGAAGTGCTTTGCCGTGTATGCCTGCTGCATGAAGTCTGGTGCATAGTGTATGGTGAGATACTGTATAGAAGGTGGCTGAGAGCTCGAGGAGGATGAGGGCTGCTGTCTGTCCTTGGTCGAAGTGGGAGCGTATGTCATCTGTGGCTGTGAGTAGGGCAGTTTCGGTACTATGTTTGGTTCTGAATCCTGATTGGGAGACGCCAAGGATGTTGTCGTCCTTGATGTGTTGGTGTAGGTGAGTGTTGATTGGATTCTCCGCGACTTTAGCTGGGAAAGTTAGCAGTGAGATGGGGCGGTAGTTCTTGAGGTCAGTCGGGTTGGCTGTGAGTTTCTTAAGAAGAATGTCATGCACATGCATTTAAAAATGGCTTCCCTGCCCACTTACTATGTCTAAGGATTGACAGAGACATAGCAGGGGCATATCTGCTTCTGCTGATATGTCCTCACGTGTGATATAATGTACCCTGCCTTTTAGGTAGGATGTAGACCCATTGTAGGGGTGACTTAAAATATCCCATGCAGTGGTAAAGGACCTGGCACACAGGGAGATGTAACGGTTTGTGTTTTCACTTTTGTCAGCACCAAGGCATGCAGCCTGTAATGGCAGCACTGTGTGCATTTGGTGAGAGGTCCCGGAGGGTGGCACAATTCGTGCTGCAGCCCTTAGCAATCTTTTTTTTAGTTAACCAGGCCCTAGATGCCAGGGGCACCTTTTACTGGGGACTTACAGAGAGTGCTAATGTTTGTGGCAATTGAGAGAAACCGCTGTACAATTTAGGTAAAGAGACCTGGCACTGGGGACCAAGTTAGCAGGAACCCAGTGCACTTTCAGTCTAAATCACATCAGATAGAAGGCAAAATATAGGGGCTAACCATGCCAAAAAGGGTGCTTTCCTACAGTGAATATCCTGCATCTCTCCCTGTGCCCCTGTCTCACTGACAAAGTAGACCTCCACTCATAATCGCAGGAGCAGCTTCTGCACCCCATCCTCCATCTTCATTCCTGGAAATTGAGCAGGGTAACCAGAATTATTTTATCTTGCATAGTCATCTTATATGCCCTGGGACATTCCAACAAAACAAAATACCTAGGCAGATGGAATGAGTTTGTAAATTGGTGTGCAGGGAACTGCTTAGACCCTCTTCAGGTCCATCTAACTAACATCCTCTCTGACGAGGATGCACAGTGGGCACTGTGAAAGGCTACTTAGTTTTGTCAGCTTTCTGCTGTCTTCCTGACCAACCATCCCTCTTCAAATCACCCATCATTATGAGGTTATTGAAGGATCTAACAAACAAATTCTCTCCATCTCCATTTATAATGCTTCAATGAGATCTGAAACTTGTTCTCATGTTTTTAATGTACTCTGCATTTGAACTGTTGCACAGTTGCCCCTAGCAACTTCTTACCTTTAGCACAGTTCTTCTCATTCCTTTCACTTCACCTAGACGTGTGAGTGAGTTACAAGTGTTGAGTGTACACCCTGTCTTAACTTCTTTCTTTCCCTACCAGTTCATCTCCGACCCGGCGGCTCACAGAGTACCGCTGGCGGTATTATGAGCCAGCCTACTTCCAAGGTTTCCCCGGCGATGGCAAGGCCATGAAAACCATGGCAGTAGGGCCTACCGGTGACAGGAAATTCCTTCCCTGTCACCGGTAGATGGCTCCCCCCCCCCAGCAAGCACCTCACTCCCCACCCCCTTCCAAACTCAGCCTCCCACCACCTCCTCATCCAAACTCCCCCTCCCCCGATGCAAACACCCCCCACTCCCACCAATCCATTCACACACACCCCCATCCCCCCATTCACGCATGCACTCATAAACACACATACACTCACACTCATCCATACACGCACTCACTCACACATACTCCCACGCATTCAGGCATGCATACTCACACGCATACACACTGACATGCAGACACGCACTCACTTCAACATTCATACATGCATTGACTCACGCATACAACCACGCATTCACCAAAACACTCACATTCACACACACACATCCATACACACACTCAGACACCACACACTCACACACAACACCAACCCTCCCATGTTGGACGATCACCTTAGCTGTTCCAGGGAGAAGGTCGTCTGACAGGGAACGGGAAGGGGCACTTCTTCTGCCAGCAGCGTCCCACCAGCAGGATACCGCAAGGCCTTATTAAAGGTCTTAATACAGCTGGCGGCGCCCTACTGGTGGGGCGGTACCGGTGGTAGCACCGCCAGCATGGGTACTGCTGGATTTCCGCCCTAAGTGTGGCGGTAGTCCGGTAGTGTCCATAAACTGGCGGACGAATGGCCGCCTCCGCGGCGGTATGTTGGCACCCGTGGCATTTGCGGTAATCGAAATGTAAGCTAAATGAATGGTAAAGCAGCGCATAAGAGGACATTTTCATGATGGAACATATTGTGCATTAAAATGTGCTATGCCTTAGCATACAAAGAACCACCAGAAGGTATAATAGCTCATTGCACCATAGCCAGGAATTCTGCACTGATCCAGTGTCACAAATCTGCAAGACATAGACTTGATCTTTCCTCCATACATTTGTGAAGCATTATTGCTTAGACTCTGAAGTGCAATGGGAAGGCAACTTTCTGTGGTCTGTCTTTCATGATTTTTTGGTGTAACCAGCTGTGCACCCACTTTTCTTTTCTGCTTCATCTCTCGTTCATGAGTACAGTATTTAGCATACCTGAGGATCTTATCTTAAGCTTTTGTCTGCCAGCAAATCACATAGGGGGTCATTTTGACCCCGGCGGGCGGCGGGCGCCGCCCGCCTGGAGGGAACCGCCATATGGCCGCTCCGCGGTGGAAAGACCGCGAGGCCATTCTGGCTTTCCCGCTGGGCTGGCGGGCGACCGCCAGAAGGCCGCCAGCCAGCCCAGCGGGAAACCCCTCCCCACGAGGAAGCCGGCTCCGAATGGAGCCGGCGGAGTGGGCATGTGCGACGAGTGCAGTTTGCACCCGTCGCGTATTTCAGTGTCTGCTAGGCAGACACTGAAATACCCAGTGGGGCCCTCTTACGGGGGCCTCTGCCGTGCCCATGCCATTGGCATGGGCACGGCAGGGGCCCCCAGGGGCCCCGCGGCACCCCCTACCGCCATCCTGTTCCTGGCGGGCGAACCGCCAGGAACAGGATGGCGGTAGGGGGTGTCAGAATCCCCCATGGCGGCGCAGCAAGCTGCGCCGCCATGGGGGATTCCCAGGGCAGCGGAAAACCGGCGGGAGACCGCCGGTTTTCCCTTTCTGACCGCGGCCAAACCGCCGCGGTCAGAATGCCCTGCGGGGCACCGCCAGCCTGTTGGCGGTGCTCCCGCCGACCCTGGCCCCGGCGGTACTGAACCGCCGGGGTCAGAATCACCCCCATAGTGTTGTATATGCATAGTGATCTCTGGGCGTAATCCAAGAAAGAAACTTTGACACAAAACTCCTCATATCCCCCTTTCTGGGATTTTCTTGTCTAATGTGCTGTTTGAAGACTTGTAACAGCTGTTCATAATAAGCATGCACTGATTCTTTAGCTTCCCCAGTCTTTGTATTAATTTTAACCCAATCAGTGTCCCTCGTTGGTATCTTTCCCTTCAAAAAAGGTAATCACTTCATCATGCTGTCATCACTGTAGGAAGCTGGCATGGTGTGTGGTGAGCACCTATGGTGTCATCACCTTATACCAGGCCCAGGTATCCCCTATTAGTGAAGTGTAGGGACTGTCTAGGAAACCAGGGCTCTCTAGAGGTAGCTGTGGATGAGCAGCCAAGACTTACCTAGGAGACTTGCAAAGTTTATGCAGTACCACTGTAGTCACACATCACTTACACACATGAAAGAACCACACAGTGTTACAAAAATGAAGGTGCTTTATTACGGTAACAAATACACTAAAACGCTGGATAGGCAATACTTCAGTAGGAGGTCAGTAACACACTATTATATGTACAGTAGCAGTCAGAGATTGGCATAAGAAGCAATAGAAAACAGTGAAAAGCAAATGGCAATACTGAAGGCCGGGGGGGGGGGACCAAACTATATATTAAGTAAGTGGAATGCAACAGTCGGCTCCCCACCCAAGGAGGGGAATTGGTAGAGAGGAGCTGGAGGAACTAGGAAACACCATAGGTAAGTACCAGAGTGCCCCCCAGTGACCAAAAGAAAAGAGGTAAGTAACAGATTTTTCCCCAACCCACCAAAAGGACTTCAGAGAAAGATATTGCAAGACCCAGACAAGTCTGCTAGAAACCACAGGTGGATCCTGGAAGAAGGAGACCTGAAAAAGAAGGGGGCAAAGTCCAGTTCACATTGGAGTGTCCAGTCATGGCAGGAGCCACTACCCACCAGTCTGTGGATGCAAGATCTGGTCGAGACGAACACGGTCAGCAATCCAGCACTGGAGCAGCTGAAGAGTTCCTGAGTGATGCAGTTGACGTCTCACGCTGGATGAAGAATTGCAGTCTATCTGTGGTGTGGAAAAACCACCAACAAGCCTTGGCAGAGGCAAATGTCACGAATAAAGAAAAGTGGAGCTGTTGGGGACCTGCAAGGTCCAGGGGGGCCTGAACCTACAGAAGGGAGTCCCAGGTGACCCTCTGAAGCCAGGAGAGTTGGAAGAAGAGGAGGCAGCCCCCACAGATGACCCACAGGCAGCAACCACAGGAGTCATGGTGAGGCCCATGCAGCACACTTGGAAAGGAGTCCCACATCACTGGAGAAGCATGCAGAGGTCTATGCATCGCAAGGAAGAGTGCTGGGGATTGGGGCTACACAAAGCCTGAAGGTCTGTTGGAGAAGATGCCAACAAGACTTGGTAGCTGCAAGAGACGTGGTGCACGGGGGTACTATCCTGTGTGGAAAGGCAAGGACCTACCGTCTTCAAAGTTACACAGTTGGTAGAGAGGACCAGGGGGACCATTCCAGACCACCACCTGCAGATATGCCCATGCTAGGTCTTTGTCAATTCTCAGACATAGTAAATGACCAGGGAAGCTATTTTAAATGCATGTGCTGGACACTCACTGGTCACTATGAGTTCCCCAGCTACATGATGGCTTCTCTGCATATAGGGATGTTTGATATCAAACATCTCAGATTAATAAACCCTCACTGATGCCAGTGAGGGATTTATTAATAACTGCACCCAGAGAGCACATTAGAAGTGGCCCCTGAAAGCCTACCAGTTAGTAGCGGGTTGACTGACTGGTCCTGAAAAGTTCAGCCACCATAGATGCGTTTGTGCTCCCCCACTCCCCAAGGTAAGAACCAGCGCTCTCGAAGGCCAGAGACAAAAGCCTACAATAGGAGGGGGTCTTATCACCTCACCCAAGCAGTATGGACATTCCAGGACCAGTCTGGTGGAACCCAACAGTGGATTCTGTAAGAAGGGGACCTGAAAAAGAAGGGGACAGAGTCCAGTCCACAGAGGAGTGTCCAGATGGGGCAGGAGCCACTACCCACCCTTCTGTGGATGGAGATCTGGGTCGACGGAGGATAAAGATGATCAGCTGTGGACCCCAGGAGTTGCAGAGAAGTCCTGGAGCGACCCAGGTGATGGCCAACGTCGGTCGCTGGGTTGCATGTGGTCAGTGGTCAGAAGGACCACCAACAAGTCTTGACAAATGCAAATTGGGAGTAAAGGAAGATTTGCGGGGAAAAAGAAGATCAGCAAGGTCCAGGGGACTCGACCCTTGGAGGGCAGTCTGGGCTGACCCTCAGCAGTCAGGAGAGTCCGTAGAAGCAGTTACAGCCCCCACAGGCAGCTTCCTGGCAGCAGGCACAGTAATTTGCAGCGAGGGCCAATCAGCACACCTGGAGAGGAGTCCCACGCCTCTGGAGCAGCAGAGAAGAGGCTGTTCTTTCGAGGATGAAGTGCTGAAGGCCGGGGCTACTTGGAGTCTGAAGATCCCTTGGAGCAGGAGTCAATAAGCCTTGGTTGCTGCAAGAGTCGCAGTGCACAGGGTTACTGTCCTGCAAGGAGAGGCAAGGTCTCACTGTCTCCCAAGTTGGACAGCAGGTAGAAAGGACCAAAGGGGTCACTCAAACCCACAACCTGTGTTACAGATTCTTCCTGAAGCCGGAGGGCAGAAGATTCCACCAGCCGGTCACCTTCGCCTTAGGTGCCTGCGGAAGCAGGGGAATTACTCCTTCACTCCAAGGGAGATTCCTTCATGCTTATTTGGTGCAGCTGAAGTCTTTCTGACCCCAGAGGATGCACAGCTGTGGAAATGTTGCAATTGCTGGAGGGAGCCGGAGAAACAATGTTGCAAGACAAGGTCATCTCTGGAGTTGCAGGCCTGTTTGGTTCCTGAAGAGTCCAGCAGCGGTTCCGGTGGCCAGGAGCAGAAGAGGACGTTGCAGAGGAGTCCTGGTGGAGTTTTGCATGTCGAATATGGAGACCTACCCTCAAGGGAGTCCCTAAATAGCCCTAACAGGGGTCTTGGTCATTCTGCATGGTGACCACCTATTAGAAGGGGTCACTGACGACAGTCACCTATCCTCACCAACCAGATGCTCTCACGGGCCTCTGCACATCTTGTTTCCAAGATGGCAGAATCAAGTGGCCACCTGAAGAAGCTTTGGGCACCACCCCTGGGGTGGTGATGGACAGGTGAAGGGCCACTCCACTTTCCTTTCTTTGTGTTTTGGTGCCAGAGCAGGGACCGGGGGTCCCTGAACTGGTTAAAACTGGATTGTGCAAAGAGGGCACCAAATGTGCTCTTCAAAGCAAACCGGTGGAGTGGGGAGGCTACCCTTCCCCAGCCATGTAACACTTATTTCCAAGGGAGAGGATGTTGCCTCCCTCTCCCACAGGAAATCATTTGTTGTGCCTTTCCCTACTTGAGCTGGTCAAGCAGCAAGAGGACAGAAACCTGTCTGAGGGGCTGCAGCAGTGCGGGATGCCCGCAAACCCTGAAAGAGTGGTAGGAGCAATACTGGGGGGGGGTTTCTCTAAGGAGCCCTCAGAGTGCATGGAATCATGAAACCAATACTGGCATTAGTACTGGGGTATGATTCTGACATGTTTAACACCAAACATGCCTAGGTTCAGAGTTACCATTTTGTAGCTGGACCACAGGTAGTGAGTGACCTGTGGCCAGTACACAGGTAAAATGGCTTCCCCGCTCTTACGAAGTCCAGTGCATTGGAACTGGAGGGAGTAGGGGCACATCTGCTCATACAGGGTGACCCTCACACACAGTAACCTGTACCCTGCCCTCTGGGATTTGAGAGCATACTTTAGGGGTGCCTTACAGTGACTTGGTGCAGTGACCAGCAGTGAAAGGGTTCATGCACCATTTCATGCAGGCTGTAATGGCAGGCCTGCAGACACAGTTTGCATGGGCTCCCATGGGTGGCACGATACATGCTACAGCACATGGGTGGCCCCTGGTGTACCAATGCCCTGGGTACCTAGGTACCAAATACTAGGGATTTTCAAGAGTAAACCAGTATGCCACTTGTGGTGTGTAAAGGGTACCAAAGTAACCAAATTTAGGGGACAGAGCACAATCGCTGGGGTCCTAATTAATGAACTAAACACACTGATAAACAGGCAAAAAGAAGGACTTTCCAGCACACTGAGCTCTGCATGGTGTCCTTCTTTTTAGTGCACAATATAGAGAGCCAGCTTCCTACACTGGTGGAACAGTGGTAGGATCTGCAACTTTGCATTTGCTGATACCACTTGGTCAATAGGTGACTACACAAGTAAATCCAAAAATTGCCTTTAGTTAAGTTGCATTTTTTGAATTGGGTAGTTTTCTAAGTTACTAAATGTAACTGTCAGGGCCCTGGTTAGGTCCCTGTAGCTTAACAGTAAAACTTAAAAACGCACTGTAGTTAGGACTGCCAAAAATGTGTTACGCATTTTTGTCTAACTCAAAAATGTCCCAACCTTAGTAAAAATAATGAGTGCCTCGGAGGACAGGGTTGTGGAGCTCGACTTCACCCCTTACCTTAATCTCAAACACAGAGAACTAAGGGCCTCTGTAAATTGTATAACAGAAAAACTGTCTCAAATCCTACCAGTGTAAAGCTGCAGGAGGTAATGGCAGAGTATGAGAAGTGAAAACACACAAAGGACAAGAAATAAACGAAGAAATCCCGAAAGAGATCTCCCCCCAAAAGGATACAGCACAGAAGTGTAGAAAAAACTGCCCTCACCCACTAAGAGTGGCATGCTTCATCATAGGGCTATGCTAGCACATTCCAACGTAGACCTACATGAGCAATGGAGCAATAGGGAGGGGGAACACAAAACGCGACTGACAAAAGGGGACCACAAACAAATAGAGCACCTCACTCATTCGTTAAAACTACCTCAAATAAAATCCATATTAAGGCCCTCATTACGACCCTGGTGGTTGGTGATAATGTGGCGGTAATACTGCCAACAGGCTGGCAGTAACTACTGCCAAATTATGACCATGGTGGTGAAATCTCCCAAAGAGAGCCAATGTACCACACCGACCGCCAGGCGGAAACAACAGCCACCACGGCAGTAGCGGCCTACAGCCAGGCGGAAGACAAAGTTCCGCCCACCATATTATGACATAGCAAACCGCCACCTTTTCCAGGGCGGTACCAACGCCATCTAACAGAGCACAGAAGTCAAAGGACTCCACATTGGAGACACAGGGAAGAACCACACCGCCATGGAACCCGAACTGCATGTTTTCCAGATGATCTTCTGTGTCATGCTCCACCACAAACACCAACGCCGGTGAAGACACGGTGCAGGCTACTTCCCCTTCTAGCTGGCTGGTACAGCCTCCTTCCCCTTCTAGCTGGCTGGTACAGCCTCCTTCCCCTTCTTTGGTGCAGCCGCCTTCCCCTTCTTGTTGGCTGGTGCAGCCTCCTTCCCCTTCTTGTTGGCTGGTGCAGGCTCATTCACCTTCGTGGTGGCTGGTGCAGCCTCCTTCCCCTTCTTGGTGGCTGGTGCAGCCTCCTTCCCCTTCTTGCTGACTGGTGCACGCTCTTACACCTTCCTGCTGGCTGGTGCAGGCTCCTTCCCCTTCTTGCTGGCTGGTGCAGGCTCCTTCCCCTTCTTGCTGGCCGGTGCAGACTCCTTCCCCTTCAGTATTTTTGGCCTGGAATCCATTTCACCACGAGTAGGTGCTGCTGAAACTGGGCCCGTGGACTGTTTGGCTGAGTTGCTTAGCTGGGTCCTTGATACCCTGGCCATAAATGCAGGACGGGGGGGTAGGGAAGAGGTCAATCGTGGAAAGGAAAAGCTTTTTAGGGACATTGGTGTGGGAAGAAGTAATGGGAGGATGAGGGAGTGGTTGTTGGAGGTGTTTGTCTGCTAGATTTGGGTGCAGGTGCATGGGTGGTATGCTGTTATGAGGTGGATGGATGTTGGGTGTTTTATTGCTTGCGTTTGTGTACTCTAGGAAGGGGGAACAGTACAGTCGACTAGCTCACAAGGGGGAGGGGAGGAAAACGAGAGTGACACACACACGCCATACACACAACCAACTGCACAAGAAACAATCTGTCCCCCATAATTGGCTGAATAATAGAAGGCCAACAGGAATTGACTAAAGTGATTGTAATAAGATCAAAATCAAAAACAATAAGTCGATGTGGCCATTAAACAGATATGTACAAAAAAGGGACGTTGCCCAGTCCACAGTTCACAGGGGCCACATGGCCACAAAGCAAAGTCCAAGGCCCCACTCAATCCCTGCACCAATACGGAGAGAACACTGCAGGGGCATCAGTTGGTAAAAGGCAGGCACCTCAGTGGGAGGTGGGTGGAACCTCAGCTGGATGCGGAAACAAGGCAACTGGTTCTGCAGGGGGCAACATGTCCATTGCTTTGTCCTGGGGAGTGCAAGGCCACAGTCTCTCAAGTGGGTGTCTTGCCCACTGGTTCTGGAGGGGGCAACATGCCCTGTGCTTGGTCCTGGAGAGTGCAAGTCCACAGTCTCTCAAGTGGGTGTCTTTCCCATTGGTTCCGGGGGGGCAACATGCCCTGTGCTTGGTCCTGGGGAGTGCAAGGCCACTGTCCCTCAAGTGGGTGTCTTTTCCACTGGTTCGTTCTGGAGGGGGCAACATGCCCATTGCTTTGTCCTGGGGAGTGCAAGGCCACATTCTCTCAAGTGGGTGTCTTGTCCACTGGTTCTGGAGGGAGCAACATGCCCTGTGCTTGGTCCTGGGGAGTGCCAGGGCACAGTCTCTCAGGTGGGTGTCTTTCCCAATGGTTCTGGAGGGGGCAACATGCCCTGTGCTTGGTCCTGAGGAGTGCAAGGCCACAATCTCGCAAGTGGGTGTCTTTCCCACTGGTTCTGGAGGGGGCAACATGCCCTGTGCTTGGTCCTGGAGAGTGCAAGTCCACAGTCTCTCAAGTGGGTGTCTTGCCCACTGGTTCTGGAGGGGGCAACATGCCCTGTGCTTGGTCCTGGGGAGTACAAGGCCACAATCTTTCAAGTGGCCTGCCCACTGGTGCTTGTAGTGGCAGGCCACACAGCAGCCCATGGAGCCTGGATCATATGGTGTTCGCCGGCGGTGACGGCTGCACTGTGTTGGTGGTTGAGGGAGGCTCCTGCTCAGCCCCTGCACCCTCCGATGGCTGCACTGTGGTGGTGGTTGTGGGAGGTTCCTGCTCAGCCCCTGCACCCTCCGATGGCTGCACTGTGGAGGTGGTTGTGGGAGGCTCCTGCTCAGACCCTGCACCCTCCGATGGCTGCAGTGTGGTGGTGGTTGTAGGTGGCTACTGCTCAGCCCCTGCATTCTCTGACGGCTGCACAACCACGGCTGCTGGTGGGGGCTCTGTGACAGCTGCTGGTGCAGGCTACTTCCCCTTCTAGCTGGCTGGTACAGCCTCCTTCCCCTTCTTTGGTGCAGCCGCCTTCCCCTTCTTGTTGGCTGGTGCAGCCTCCTTCCCCTTCTTGCTGACTGGTGCAGGCTCATTCACCTTCGTGGTGGCTGGTGCAGCCTCCTTCCCCTTCTTGGTGGCTGGTGCAGCCTCCTTCCCCTTCTTGCTGACTGGTGCACGCTCCTACCCCTTCCTGCTGGCTGGTGCAGGCTCCTTCCCCTTCTTGCTGGCTGGTGCAGGCTCCTTCCCCTTCTTGCTGGCCGGTGCAGACTCCTTCCCCTTCAGTATTTTTGGCCTGGAATCCATTCCACCACGAGTAGGTGCTGCTGAAACTGGGCCCGTGGACTGTTTGGCTGAGTTGCTTAGCTGGGTCCTTGATACCCTGGCCATAAATGCAGGACGGGGGGGTAGGGAAGAGGTCAATCGTGGAAAGGAAAAGCTTTTTAGGGACATTGGTGTGGGAAGAAGTAATGGGAGGATGAGGGAGTGGTTGTTGGAGGTGTTTGTCTGCTAGATTTGGGTGCAGGTGCATGGGTGGTATGCTGTTATGAGGTGGATGGATGTTGGGTGTCTTATTGCTTGCGTTTGTGTACTCTAGGAAGGGGGAACAGACACGGTGGGTTAGAACTCGGGACGTGTGCGTGGATGTTGGGGAGGTGTCTTCCAGTGAGGTGTGTTTTCTGCTTGATGTGGTGATGATGCTTGTAGTGAATGATGATGTAGTGCATACAGGTGTGATTGTGGACGTAACTGGGTGGGAGGTGGAGAAGGAGGAGAAGAGGGAGACAGTGGAAATAGTGGATGTTGTTGTGTCTGCAACTGAGTGGTGTTTGTGTGAGTGCCTGTGGGATGAAGTGTGGTGCTTCTGTTTGCCTGTGACACTCTTGGGTGTTGTCTTGTGTGCATGCTCATCTGGCTGTGTGCTTGGGATGGGTTGGGTTTGAGGAGAATGGAACTGGGAAGTGGAAGTTGGAGGGAGGACGGTTGAAACAGGAACAATGGCTGCCAATCCACTGTAAATGCCCTCCAGGAATGCATTAGATTGCTGCATCTGGGCTGCCAGCCCCTGGATGGCATTCACAATGGTTTATTGCCCTACAGAGATGGATGTCAGGAGGTCAATAACCTCCTCACTCAGGGCTCACTGGGGCAGGGCCTAAGGTGCCTTGGGCGAAGGAGATGCCCACCCTCCTGTGGGTTGCAGCTCCCTCCATCGCCGGTGCCTCTGCTCCTCTGCCAGATGATACTAATGCACATAAGGACAGGATGATAAAACAAGAAAGGGGGTGAGAGAGACAAAGGATACACTGGATCAATGACTACACCAACACCACCGTTGGCATACACAGCACCCTCACACACAGGGGACAGGCCTACAACACTATGCATTGCACTACCAGTGATATTGCTAGCCACCAAGGCATGAGGAGGAGCACACACCACCAACTGCAGCACACCTGGGACCCATGCTGCCCTTACCAATAGTGGATGCTAACAAGCTAGGTAGGCAGTATTTCCCTTTCAGACCCTTAGCCACCGGAGGACCTACGCTGCTATGTCTGGCCTGGCCTAGGGGCATCCACTGACACACACCCACCACGCGGATACCACCCCTCCAGCCGTTTCCTTCAATGATGGCCACTGTACTCACCCCCTTGTGGCTGCTGTGATGCCCTCAAGCGCCCATCCAGCTCTGGTTAGGCCACCGCTAATATGCGGGCCATCAGGGGGGTCAGGGTCCTTCAGGCACCCCTTCCATCTTGGGAGGCCATCCCCAGCTGGGCCTCCGCGGTCATCCATGCCCAGTGTCTCGGGTCCTCCCACCGTTTGCAACAGTGGGTGCTGCGCCCCTCCAGGGTCTGCACCTCCTTGGTGATGGCACGTCATATACCCTTCTTTTGATGGCCGCTGACCTGCAGAGGCAATACAGACAGGAGAATACCATTAGACAAACAATCCAGCCAGTAACACGAATGACCCACCATACCCGTTTCCATCACTATTGGCACACACATAGGCCAGCACTCAAAGTGTACCTACCAAGAGGACATCCCTCCCCCCTTACACAATGCCGTCACACACACCTCCATACATTCATGCCACATGCATCGTACCCACAGTGTACTGACCTGTTGGTTTGGAGGCCCATACAACAGTCCGTACTGGGGTAGTACCCCATCCACCAGTCTCTCCAATTCCTCTGAAGTGAATGCTGAGGCCCTTTCCCCGGTCACACGGGAATTGGTAGGTTCCAGACACACATCACAACAGCACATGCAGTGTAGGTCCTCTTCAATGGAAGGTCAGGAAACAAGTGAGGAATCAGATAGAAAATTGCGTTCACGGTCGGGCGGTGCATACCGTCACCGACGGCGTAGATCACCATTGGCCACTGTACCTCATAGGGCCCAATAATAACTAATTAGGAATTGCACGGTGATTCATGACCGCCTACCGCCATGGCGCACAATGTCAGCGGCATTACCTCATTTCCACCTGTCCCTCCACACGGGGTAGGCGACGCCATTTCAGGGGGGGCAGGCCTATGGAATAATGGTGCGTCACAGGATAAATAAGCACATACTTTACAAATTGCACTGTCCCATTACATGTTTACAGATTGCGGACTAATGTTGTGGGACCATTATTCAGTTAGTGACAGCCTCCTCTCTCTTTTGTCCCTTAGAAACCTACCGCTGCGGATGAATAGGAGATGGAGACATACCCCTGTGTATAGACCCCTGGTGGACTTGGCCACACTGGAGGATAGGCACATAATACTCACCTATAGACTGGACAGGGCCACAATCACAGAGCAGTGTGCCCAATTGGAGCCAGACCTGATATCTGCTATCTGTCAGCCCACTGGGATCCCCTCTCTTGTGCAAGTGCTATCAGTTCTCCATTTCCTGGCAACTGGTTCTTTCCAAGTGACAGTGGGCTTGGCAGCAGGAATGTCATCGCCAATGTTCTCAATAGTGCTGACAAGAGTGTTGTCTGCCTTGATAAAACACATGTGCAGCTACATTGCATTCCCCCAGTTTGAGGATTTGGCCACTGTGAAGGCCGGGTTTTATGCAGTGGAACATATCCCAAATATAATTTGGACGATTGATAGAACACATATTGCATTTGTCGCCCCCCAGAATGAACAGGTGTTCAGGAATCATAAGGGTTTCCACTCTATGAATGTGCATATGGTGTGCTTGGAGGACCAGTATATCTCCCACATCAATGCTAAGTATCCAGAGTCGGTGCATGATGGCTTTGTCCTGAGAAATAGCCGCATCCCAATTGTGATGGCACAGGGTGTGGCTAATAGGTGAGCCCTGGTTCCCACCCAGTATATGTTGGTGTATGCCTATGGTGTAAGCCATATAGGATAGTGGCCCTCATTACAATCCTGGCGGTCGGTGATAAAGCGGCAGTAATACCGCCAACAGGCCGGCGGTAAAAAAAATTGGATCACAACCACGGCGGAAGCCGCCAACACAGACAGACACTCCGACCACCACAGTGGTAGCAACAAACACCGCTGCGGTAACCACCAACAGACAGGCGGAAGACAAAGTACTGCCCACCGTATTACAAGGCACCAATCTGCCAACTTTTCTGGGGCGGTACCAACGACATCAAAAGCATGGCAGAAACAGCACACTGAAGGGGAACCACTCACCTTTCTACACTCAACGAAGAACCAGGATGCCATGGAGCCCGAGCTGCAGGTCCTGCCCATGCTGGTCTACCTCCTCAGCTACCAGGAACACCAAAGACGGCGGCGACAACGACGGTGAGTACTGCACCTAGCACACAGGGGAGGGGGGAGGAAAAAGAGAGTGGCACACACACATGCAACACCCCCAGCCCCACCCTCACCCACAACACCATACACAATAACAGATCCAATAACATTGCAGATACACCCCGTAACCCCCTGGAAGAACGCAAGGACAAAAGGAATAGAGTCAAATCTGTGTTATTTAGAGAATGCATAGAAAGTTAACGATTGTAAACAACAGTTGATACAAATATTTACAATACGTACAGAGGGCCGTACACTGTCCAATGCAAATGTCCGTGGACCAGTGCTCCAAAAAATCATGGGCGAAGCCCACACTTGACTCCTGGCTCAAAACGGAGAGAACACTGCAGGGGCATCAGGTCGAAAACACACAGGCACCTCAGGGGGAAGGGGAGGGGGCACTTCAGCCAAAAGATGGTACTACGCCACTGCTCCTGGAGGGGGCAACATGCCCACAGCGATGTCCTGGGGAGTGCAAAGCCACCGTCTCTCAAGTGGGTGGTTTGCCCACTGCTTGGTCCTGGGGAGTGCAAAGCCACAGTGTCTCAAGTCTCTCAAGTGGGTGGTTTGCCCACTGTTTGGTCCTGGGGAGTGCAAAGCCACAGTCTTTCAAGTCTCTCAAGTGGGTGGTTTGCCCACTGGTTGCTCCAGGGGGGTGCAAAGCCACAGTCTCTCAAGTCTCTCAAGTGAGTGGTTTGCCCACTGCTTGGTCCTGGGGAGTGCAAAGCCACAGTCTCTCAAGTGCGTGGTTTGCCCACTGGTTGCTCCTGGAGAGTGCAAAGCCACAGTCTTTCAAGTCTCTTAAGTGGGTGGTTTGCCCACTGGTTGCTCCTGGAGAGTGCAAAGCCACAGTCTCTCAAGTGGGTGGTCTGACCACTGCTTGGTCCTGGGGAGTGCAAAGCCACAGTCTCTCAAGTGGGTGGTTTGCCCACTGGTTCTGGAGGGGGCCTTGTGCCCAGTCTGCTTCATCCTGCCAAGGACTGGGTGAGAGGATGCATTTCTCCACTGGTTCTGGAGGGGGCCTTGTGCCCAGTGATGCTGCACCTGGGGTGTGGCAGTTCACATTCCATCACCTGGGTGTCTGAGGCACGAGATGTGCTGGGAACTGGTAGCATGATACTCCATGGAGGCAGAACCACACTCCATTCTGTGACGACATAGGCCGCAAACTGCTGGTAGTGGCAGTGCTGGTGGTGGTGCCTCAAGTGGTGGGTACAGAGTCCAGGATGTCTCCTGCAGCCTCGAACGGCTGCCCACAGGGGATGCTGCTGATGTCCGATGTAGTGGCACCGGCTGGGCATGTGGCGGTGTGTATGGCGGTGCAGGTGGCGGTGCCTGCGGCGGAGATGCTGCAGGTACTGGCCGTGGTGCAGCTGCTGGTAGTTGTGGAGGGAGACACCAGGCTGTGTCCTGCAGCCTCGGACAGCTGCCCACTGGGGGTGAAGCTGCTGACTGTCATTGTGGCAGCGGCGGTGCAGGTGGCAGTGCAGGCGGCGGTGTTGCCGTGGTAGAGGTTGCTGGACTGTCAGGACAAATGGTGGCCACCAGTCCCTCACATGGAGCCTCCAAGCCCTGAAGTGCCTTTCCCTTGCTTTTTTTTCCCCTTCCCCACCTTGGTAGATGCTGCTGGGACCTTGGCACTGTCCCCTTATTGTTTGGATGAGGCCTTGCTGGGTGGGTGGTGCATCTTGTCGGTGCTGCATGCTTGCTCCTTCTTAACCTTGGCAGGTGCGGAATCAGTAGGTCTTTTGCATTGGTAGTTGGCACACTGCCAGCCCTGACGGGTGCCCCCTTCGATCCTCTCAGACTTGCAGGGACCACAGCGGATGCCGGTTGGTGGCTGAGGTACTGGCCTGGGATCTAGACATCCTGGGGGGCGAAGGCGTAGCGAAGAGGTCAAAATTAGACAGGAAAGGCTTTTTAGACACTCTGGGAGGGGAAGATGGAGGGGGTGTGGGAGAGGAGGAAGAGGTAGTGGTTGTAGGAGGTGTACGTCTGCTGAGTTTAATTGAAGGTGCATGGGATGGAGGCTGTTGTGAGGTGGATGGCTTTTGAGTGGGTGTGTGCCTGCATTTGTGTACTTTGGGAGGAGAGCTCACAGACACACTGGGAGAGGACACAGGGGACGTGTGCATGGTTGTGGGGGTGGTGACTGCTCGTGAGAGGTGTGTAGTGATGGGCGTGCTGGTGATGGAGGTAGTGGATGAGGATGTAGTGTATGCAGGTATGAGTGGAGACTGGGAGTGGGGTGGACGAAGAGGAGGAGGGGGACACGGTGGAGGCAGTGGATGTTGCTGTGTCTGCATGAGCATGGTGCTTGTGTGAGTGCCTGTGTGATGAGGTGTGGTGCTTATGTTTGCCTAAGCCACTTTTGTGTGTTGATTTGGGTGAATGCTGGTCTGAAGATGTGCTTTTGGATAGGTTGGGGTTGAGGGGATTGGGACTGGGTAGAGGAAGTTGGAGGGGGGAGGCTAGACACAGGGACAATGGCTGCCATCAGTGCTGAGGCCAGAGCCTGAAATGCTCTCTGTTGGGCTGCCACGCCAGAGTGAATGCCCTCCAGGTATGCATTTGTTCGTTGCAAATGCCTCTCAACACCCTGGATAGCATTCAGAATGGTTGACTACCCAACAGTGAGGGATCTCAGGAGGTCAATAGCCTCCTCACTGAGGGCAGCAGGGCTGACTGGGGCAGGGCCTGCCTGGGTGAGCGGGCATGGGAAACACGCTGAGGGGATGCTGGGAGGGCAGTGCTGGTAGGGGGGGTGGCAGCTGTACCTGTTGTTGGGGTGGGCGCAGAGGTGTCTGCCACCGCCAGGGAGCTTCCATCGGTGGAGGAATCGCTGTCACTGGTCTCCCCTCCTGTCACCGTCGTGGATCTCCCCTCGCTCTCCGTCCCACTGGTGCCTTCACCCTCAGTGGATTTGCCCTCATGGACCATGTGGAATGCAGCTCCCTCCGTCGTCAGTGCCTCTGCTCATCCACCAGATGATGCTAATGCACACAAGGACAGGGTGACAAAACAAAAAGGAGGGGGAGAGACAGAGGATACACTTGGTCAATGCCAGCAACAACACTACTGTTGGCAACACACACTGAAGGTGCCCTATGCACTAGACCATGCCCAACCAGTCACTAAGGTAGTCACCAGCCCATTGGGTAAAATGCCTTACACCTGCATCTGCACACCTGACACCCACAGGACCCTGCCCAGTAGTAGTTGGCCATTTGGACTATTGGAGTAGGAGTGCTTCAGAGCCTGCACACAAGGAACCTGCCCTGCCATGATCGCCTGGCCTAGAGGCACGCACAGCCCACATCCCCCACCCAGCTGGTGCCTAAAGCTAGCAAAGTCAGGAATCAGAATCTGTACTCACCCCCTTGTGGCTGCTGTGATGCCTTCAAGCGCCCATCCAACTCCGGATAGGCCACCGCCAGGATGCGGAACATCAGGGGGGTCATGGGCCTTCGCTGTCTTCTTGGTCCAGCGGCGCAGGTCCTCCCATCTCTTGTGGCAGTGGGTGCTCCACCTGTGATAGACCCCCAGGGTCCGCACCTCCTTGGTTGTGGCACGCCAAATACCCTTTTTCTGGTGGGCGCTGACCTAGAGGGAAAAAACAGCGGAAAATGTAATTACCCACCCGTCTGAACTGTCATACTCATTGCCCACCAATTCCCACCCATGCCCTGACGCACATACACTGACCACCTCTCATGCAGCCTTCAGGTGAGGACGCCTTAACACCCCCCAACGTGGCTTACATCCACACCACTCAAAACAGGCATTGCCCACACATCATACTCACAGTGTACTCACCTGTTTGTCTGGAGGATCGTACAGTCACGTGTATTGGGGGAGGACCCCATTCACCAGTTTCTCCAACTCCTCCGCAGTGAAGGCAGGGGCCCTTTCCCCAGACACTGTAGCCATTATCGCTTCCAGACTCAGGTCACAGCAGCACTTGCAGTGTAGGTCCTCTCCTGTTGATGGTCAGGTAGCAAGTGAGTGAATAGCTAGAAAATGGTGGTGACGTCCGCGGCGGTGCGTACGCGCATTTTTAATAAATCCTTCACGGGTCAGTGAGGGTTTATTATTCTGATGAGGGTTCATTATTCTGAGATGTTTGATACCAAACATCCTAGGATTCAGAAATGCCATCATGTAGCTGGGGAACTTGTAAAGACAAGTGTTCAGCACATGCATTTAAAATGGCTCCCCTGTGCACTTACTATGGCCTTCATTATGAACTTGGCAGTTCAGACCGCCATGCCGGCCGCGGCGGAAAAGACCGCCACTGGCATGGCGGTCTGAACTGCCATAATATTAACACAGGGAGGGCCGTCTGTGGCTACCGCTGACAGGCAGCCTGACGATGGCGGATTCAATTTTCCGACAGGGCAGCGCTGCCCTCCGGATAATGTACTCTGTTTCCCCCAGCCTTTCCCTGGCGGGTTCCCACACCAGGGAAAGGCTGGCAGAATGGCACAGCCCCAAGTGTTTTCAATTTAGCCTGCACCAATACACGCAGTCTGCAATGGCAGCACTTGCGTGAGGTTGTTGAAGGTTCTCTGAGGGTGCCAAAATGGTGTTGCAGCCCTCAAGGACCTTCCTTAATACCCCAGGCTCTAGGTACCAGGGGTACCATTTACTAGGGACCCACAGTGGTAGCCAGTTTGCCAATTGTGCAAAACAACGATGTAGTTTTGGAGCAAGAGATCTGGCACTAGGGACATGTTTAGCAGGAACCCAGTGCACTAACAGTCAAAGCCACAACAGAAAACAGGCAAAAGTGGGGCTAACCATGTAAAAAGGGTGCCTTCCTACAGCTAGGCCTTTGAGAAGACTGGGAGGGATTGCTGGTCCCTTTAGAATACCAGCCCCCTGATGAGGAAATGGACTGGTGTGAGGACTTGGGTAAAGTCAGTGGACTGCACACATCTCTAGATACTGGTATGCTTTCTCCCACTATAGTGGCTACAGAGGAGGACGCTTCCTATGGAGTGGTGGTGGGGAGGGCAGCTGAGGTTCTGGACCTTCAGCTACCCTCGGTGGCAGTCAAAACTAATCTATTGACAGAGGTGCTGCAACCAGGTACTTCCACCTCCGAATCTTAGCTCCCGTTAAATGATGCCCTCAAAGATCTCCTTTGGGGTACCTTGTCCAAACCCAGCACAGGGGGCTCCTGAGAATAGGACAATTGCCCACCAGCATTGCTCTGCACCTGGGAACCCAACTTTCCTGATGCAGCACGCCACCCATAAGAGCTTCTTGGTTCAAGCCTCTACTTCCTATGGCGAGTTCCCTACTGCTCCCCAGATAGGGAATCCAAGAGGCTGAATTCATTTGGGAAGAAGATGTTATCTTATGTCAGCCTGGCATTGTTGTCTGTAAAGACTGCATGCCTTTTGTGGCGTTATCCCACACTCTGAGGGACACATTTGCACAAGTGCTGCCACAGGTCCCGGAGGAGGGCTGGGCTGTGCTAGCTCCCGCTGTTGCTGACTGGAGAGACACAGAGAAGTAAAAAATCCGTTGCGGACTGGACATGACTGTCTAGCTAGGCAGAGCAGTTTCAACAACAGTGGCCCTGAGGCACTACACCTGGCTGAGGACGTCTGACTTTTTGGGGGCTGTCCAAGCTTACCTTATGGACATGCCCTTCGTTGGCACCCGTCTCTTCGGAGACAAGGAAGATTCAGCGTTCGGGCACTTCAAGGATTCTCGGGCTATAGCCAGGTCCTTGGGCCTCATGGACGCCCCTCACCATCTGCCTTTCAGTCCTTTCATGGCTACATAGTGGGCTTCCAACTGCTCCAGCTCCCATCCAGTCACCGTACAGTGCATGTTGCCCATCCCTTGTGGGTCAACTGGTCAGCAGTCTGTCAGTCCGCACCCCCCCGATACAGCAGCCTCTAAATCCACCAAGCCTGCCTCTCTGCCACCATGGACACCCAGTTGGTGGCAGGATTCACCAGCACCTGCCCCAATGGCAGTCCATTACTTCAGATAGGTGGGTTTTGCAGATCATCGGAAGGGGCTACTCTATCCCATTGTTGCCCCCGTCATCCATGCCAACATCTTACGACTGGATGATGGAGGATCATCAGTCCCTTCTCCAAGAGGAACTTGCAGCTTTCTTGGCTAAGGGAGCTATAGAGAGGGTTCTGGTGGCATAAGTAGGCTGTGGTTGCTACTCCCACCGCTTTCTGATCCCTAAAAAGGACAAGGTTCTTCTCCCAATTCTAAACCTACGAGCCCTCTGTCTCTTCGTCAAGAAGCAGAAGTTCAAAATGCCCATCTTGGCTCAGGTCTTGTCTGCCCTGGACCCAGGAGACTGGATGGTGGCATTGGACTTGAAGAATGCTTATTCTCACATCCCTGTTCTGCCAGCCCACAGATGTTACTTGTAGTTTGCTTCCCTTTGGCCTAATCAGTGCCCCTTGGCTGTTCATCATGGCGTTGGCTGCAGCTCATCTGTAGAAGTGTGCGGTATCAATCTTCCCCTATCTCGATGGCTGGCTGTTGAAGGCAGGCTCGCCTCAGCTGTCGTCTCCCACGTCCAGACTACGGTGAACCTCCTGCATTCACTGGGGTTCACTATAAACTTGCTGAAGTCACACCTGACTCCCTCTCAGACGCGCCCTTCCATCAGAGCTGTTCTGGACACAGTGCAATTTTGAGCTTATCCTCTCAAGCGGCGAGTCCGGGATATTCAGGCTATAAAACAGATGTTTCAACCTCTGTCCTGGATTTTGGGGAGACTAAATTTGAGGCTGCTGGGCCTCATGGCCTCCTGCTTTCTCTGGTTACACATGCCAGATAGCATATTCGGGCTCTGCAGTGGGACCTGAAGTTCCAGTGGGCGCAGCATCAGGGGAATCTTTCCGACATGGTCCACATCTCGGAGGGAACTGCAAAAGACCTGCAGTGGAGGTTAAATGAACTGTGATTGGGCCACAGGCAGATCCCTCTCCTTCCCCAACCAGGTCTGACAGTAGTGACAGATGCGTCTCCTGAAATGAGGTGGCCATATAGAAGAGGTTGACATCAGAGGAATCTGGTCCATGGCAGAAGCAGGATTCCACATCAACATGCTGGAGCTCTGTGCAATCCGAATGGCATTGAAAGTCTTTCTTCCTGTCAACACCAGAGCAATACGCACTCTATTGGCGTCAAAAATGCAAAAACCCAGCACTCTCAAAACAACATAATTTATGCATTGTGCTGATATGTTGTGGTTTAACCTTTTGCATTGCAGAGTTCAATCCTGAAAACTTATTTTTAATATGCTTACAAATACTGTTCCTTTGCAATGTATTGCTGCAGGTTTTCAGTGTGTTAGGGTGTGGCCCCTTTCCAGGGCCTTCCAGAGACTTTCCCTGCAACATGCCTGGGCGTGGCTCTGGGGCTGGGCCAAGACTCTATAAAAGAGAGCCAGCCCAACTCCCAGTGCTCACTATTCAGAGGTCCCGGTGCAGAGCAGCAGCTTCTTCCTGAGTTCCTGTCCCAGTGGCCTATTTGGATCTTCCAGTCTTCTGCCCTTCATCCTTCATTGGTGATCATTGTTCCAGGCGGTAAGACAGTGGTTGGACTGTCCCGGCACCGTTATTGAGAATTTTCATATTCTTGGTTTTAATTCTTAAATGAGTAACAGATTACTTGTGCGCTACCATTTCTTGACATTTATATGGTAGTTTACAAATAGGCAAGACGCGCGATTTGTTTCATAAAGGTTTGACTTAGTTATTCATTGCGTGTTACCATTTCTTGACATTGTTAATGGTGGCTTAAGAATCGGCAAGACGCACGATTCGTTTTATGGTGTTTAAACATTGTTGTCCATTGCGCGCTACTATTTCTTGACATTTACATGATGTTTTACGAATTGGCAAGACGCGCAACTCTTTTCATGAGGATTTAACTTTGTTGTTCATTGCGCGCTACCATTTCTTGACATTTACATGGTGGCTTAAGAATCGGCAAAAAGAAGCGTGATTTGTTTCATTGCACTTTGATCTTGTTATTTATTGTGAGCTGTTATTTCTTGACATTTACATCGTGTTTTATGAATCGGCAAGACGCGAGATTCGATTAATGATGATTTGACTTTGATATTCATTGGGTACTACCATTTCTTGGTATTTTACATGGTGACACTCGAATTGGCAAGACGCACGATTCTCTCCTCAAGTTTATTTCATGTTGTTTATTGTATGTCACTATTCTAAGATATTTATTATGTAATATTCGAGTTGACAAGTTATGTGATTTGTTTCCTGAATCCATATTGTGTTATTCATGGTGCACAATCCTTTTATGGTGTTTACTATATATATATATAAAAATATATATATATATCTACAATATGCGCAATTTGTGTTGAAACATTTTACCCAGAAGGCCAGAGTTTCTAGATGCAATATTGTATGGTCCTAGTATACATTCTCAAAACAGGATTTATATGACTGGTTTAAAATTTAGTCAGAATGTTTTTCTGATTCTCATATTAAAGGAAAATACTTGAATAAGAAAGTTTTCATTTAATTCATCTTGATTCCGATACAGGTATCCAGCCATCTTGAAACTTAGTCATTTTAAACTTAACTCTTAGATTGTTCATGTTTTCAGAGTGACTAGGCTTAGAATCATAGTCTAGTATTGATTTCAGGAGATATAATTTTCATACTGTGTGTTCTAACTTTTTTTTATTACGGGTCTCTTTCCCAGCTGTTCCCTTCCAAACCCCCACTTCCCCTCTTGAACTCTCTCAGTCTCTATGATTTAACTATCAGAGTCATGGAGCTGTTCAGTGGTGGACGTGTTGGGAACGTGCACAGACCCTGAGGATCTGGTGACTCTGACACTTCCCTCTATCAAGGGAAAGATAATGCAGGTGTTCACGGACAAACACTGCCATGTGATACTGCAACAAGCAGAGTGGGGTGTGTAGGAGGTTGGCCCTCTAAGTAGTGTGCAAAGCTAGGCACACTGTGCAGGGGGTCCAGGCCACCACACATTGTATTAAGGGGAAAAACTAGATCACCTATTGCACTGATGTTTAAGGTAGCTTGGTTGAGCAGTTAGGCCAATGTTGAAGAAGTGCAAATCATTTGTTGTACCCACAGCATCAATCTTGCAACTCATGCACTCAAAGGAAAACCTTGAGACCAATTTATAAAAATACTTCAGATTTCTATATACATTTTAAGACCATGATCAACAGAATTGGGCAAGTACTTTTCAAGATATGAATTTTTGAAGTTTAATAAAAATAGTATTTTTATGCATAATTACGCGCCATAGGAATTAATGGAGGATCACCTTTAAAAATGCATATATTAATGTACAGTCTGTTTACAAAGTTCTTCTTTTGCAGGTTGGTCAAGCTCATTAGTGACCACACTGTGCCAGCTGGAGAAGTTCAGGTGGCTCCCCATTCTGGCGGGAGCAGCAGGAAAATGTCTCTGGAGCTGGTGTAAGGCCACTGTGAGGGACCACTTGGAAAAGCGCTGCACAGGTAAGTTTAAAGATGGTTCTTTGGGGTCCCCTTGGAGTCCCATGGTCACAAGGGATGGTGGGCCCTTGGGGCACAGAAGGTTCTTCTGTGCAAGGCACAGGGCGGCTGGGTGCAGAGCGAATCAGTGAGCCAGGAGCTGTGTGCAAGGATACCCTCCGGAGCAGGAGGTAAGTTGGTTCAAGGGTCATTTCCATGACAATGGGGGCACTCTGGTGAGAGGTCCAGGATGTTCCTGAAGTCCCTCAACTGGGGCTTCCCTTGGTCATTTTGCAGCCCCAGGAAGGCTGTTTTTCTAGATGTCCAATGTTAGCTGACCAATACCCAGGATAGTGGCACAGTTTGGCCACTGGAGGTTGCAGTGCCACCACACTTGGCACACTGGCAGGGTTTGTCCTCATGGTTGTTAGGATGCAGTTTGGCCCAACTGCGGTGTCTAGTTTGGGAGTTAGTGGCTGGTCAGTGAAGTGACCCTTACTGGCTTGATGGTTTCTTTGTGTAGTAGAGTGGTACCTCCACTTTGGAGGGAGTTCTTGGGTGATTAGTGAAGCCTGGAGGTCCTCTGAAGTTTTTGTAGAGTTGTCCAGCAGTTCCTCAGCATAATTGTCGGGTCCTGGGTGCAGCAGGCAGGGTTTGGACCCTTTTCTTTGGTGCAGCAGGTCCACAGACCTTGTGCTTTGGTTCTTCTTGGTGCTGGTCTTCTTTTTGTCTGTCAAATCTGATTTCCTGGTCTAGGGATGCCCTTTAAATATTGAATTTGGGGGGCGTTTTAGGGGGAATGTGGTAGTGACCAATAGGTCATCTACCTTAGGGTAGCTACACCCACTAAATGATCACCTCCAGTGGGCAGAGGTCACATCCCTATACCTAGTTGGCTATTTTCCTTCCATCCAAGATGGAGGATAATAAAATTGAGTGTCCATCTCTCAAGCAACACCTTAGGGGTGGTGCATGCCAAGTGGGGCCACTACTCCTATCCTTTGTGCATTTTCCTTCTGCTGCTCCCATCAAAAGTGGGGGCTTGGGGTTGAGTTTCAAAGACGATAATCCCTTTGAAGCTCACGCCAGGCAGTGCACATTCCTGAGGGAGGGATTGTTAGCACCTCAACCCAGGAAGGGCATTGTTCTACAATCTAGAGTGACAGATCTCTTCCCCCAAGTTTGTAGATTGGATGTCTGGTGGTGACAGGCTGGACAGAACCAGTCAGCATCTGTGCCAGGGTAGTTAGCTTTTGCAGGGAGCACCTCTAAGGCGACCCCTAGGTACATTTTATAATAAATCCATCACTGGCACCACTGGGGATTTATCATTCTGAGTTGTTTGATAGCAAACAGCCCAGGCCTCAGAGTAGCCATCATGTAGCTGTGAAACTCGTACTGACCAGTGTCCAGCACATGCATTTGAAATGGCTGCTCTGTTCACTCATTATGTCCCAGGTTTGGCAAGGACACACTGAGGGAATATTGCTCATGCAACTATGACCTCACATACGGGATAGTGTACCCTGCCTTAGGGCTGGAGGGCCTGTTAGAGGGGTGACTTATCTATATTGCATGCAGTGTGTAGTGGACAGTGCCCGCAGGCAGTGTGCCATGTCGAGTTTGCATTTTAGGATTGCACCAGGGCACTCACCCTGCAATGGCACTGCTGGGTGCATGTGGATGCATGGCCCTAAAGGGTGGCACAATCAGTGCTGCTGCCCTCAGGGACCTACCCTTAGTACCCCATGCCCTAGGTTCCTAAGTACTATTTAGTAGGGACCTATAGTGGCAGCTAAATGTGTTGCAATTACCATTGCAATTTGTAGGGAAAGAACAATGGTACTGATAAAGCTGATTGGCAGGACCCCAGTTCACTCCAGTCAAAGTTGCATCCAGAAACCAGGCAAAAAGTTGGGGAGAACTGCAACAAAGGGCTAGTTTGCCACAGGGTGGGGTCGAAGACCCTTTGTCAAGGGTACTCAGCCTCTAGACATGACTGGAACAGCAGGGCATATCTTGGTGGTTAAACATCTGGCGGGCTCTGAATTCCAGAGCAGAAAAACTCACACAAAAATGCATTCCTGAGGTGCCGCAAAGGTCTCTTTCAGCAGTGAGGAGAGTCTTGGTTAGATCTCTTCTTCTCCGCCGAGAACGTGTATTGTCAGCAGTTTTGCACCCTGGAGTTTCTAAGCCAGAACTTGCTCGGAGACGCTTTTCATCTCAAATGGAATTCAGGCCTCCCGTATGCCTTTCTGCCCATACCACTCCTGCTCATACCACTCCTGCTCAGAGTTCTCAAGAAGATCATGAACGACCGGGCCCAAGTAATCCTTGTGGCTCCGGACTGGGCACAGAGAGTCTGGTATCCCAATTGCTGAGCATGTCCATCGGTTTTCTGATCAGATTGCCCTTCTGAAAGATCTTTTGCGGCAGCAGCAGGGGAAGGTCCTCCACCTGAACCTGTCCACTCTCAGCCTTTTTGGGTGGAGATTGAGCATCGGCAGTTGACAGCTTTTGACCTTACTCCCGAAGTCTTGGCAGCTGATGTCCCTCCACCAAAACGGTATACACCTGTTGTTGGAAGAATCTTTTACACAGTGCACAGACAAGTCTGTTGATCCAGTTTCTGCCCCTCTTTCTGAGGTTCTCCTGTTTTTCTTTCCCTTTCCCAGAGGGGCTCTGCTTTGGGCACTCTTAAGGGCTGTTTATCTGATACTTCTGCTTTTTTGAGGTTGTCTGATCAACCCTCTTTGTTCATGTCTGCTATTGTACATAGGTTCCTCAAAGGTCCTACTCATCTCTTCCCTCCATCCCCATTCATTATGCCCCAGTGAGAACTTAATTTAGTTTTGACCTTTTTGATGTGCGCTCCCTTCAAGCCTCGGCACAACTGTCCCCCTCGTACTCCTCACATTGAAAACAGCCTTCCTTGTGACAGCTACATCTGCCCACAGAGTGAGTGAGATGCGGGCCTTATCATCTAAGCCACCGGACCTCACTATCTATCCTGACAAAGTGGTGCTTCACACTAGGGCCTCTTTTCTGCCAAAAGTGGTCATGTCTTTTCGTGTAGGCCAGTCTATCACCTTGCCTACTTTTAATGCACTCCCATATTCATCTAAGGAAGAGGAGCGACTCCACCACCTGGACCTAAAAAGAGGGTGAACATTCTACCTGGATCATATAAAAGAGTTCTGGGTGGATGACCAACTTTTCGCAGGGTATTTGGGTGAGAAGAAAGGTTGGGCTGTACTCTTCATTAAGCTCTGCTACTCACTAGCCAAAAAGCTCCAGAGGGCTTGTGAGCTCATTCTACCAGAGCTAAAGCTGCAACCACTGCGTTAACATGTGGGGTTCCGGGCCTAGACATCTGTCAGGCAACGACATGGGCTTCGCTGCCCACTTTTAACAAACACTACTTCCTGGACAGTCAAGTCTGCAGGGAGGGGCACTTAGCTCGTTTAGTCCTGCAGGACTTACTTGTTTGAAATTGGTTTGCAGACCCACCTCTGGGGATGGTATTGCTTGATATCTTTTAAAAAGTAGGGAATCTGGCAGATAGAGGTCTCTATCAGATGAATAAGTTACTTACCTTCTGTAATGCCTTATCTGGTAGAGACTATGGCCCTCATTACAACTCTGGCGGTCGGTGTTAAAGCGGCGGTCACCGCCAACAGGCCGGCGGTAAAAAAAAGGGAATCACGACCATGACGGAAACTGCCAACACAGACAGCCACTTTTAACAGTCTGACCGCCACGGCGGTAGAAACAAACACTGTGGCGGTAACTGCCAACAGAAAGGGGGAAGACAATGTACCGCCCACTGTATTACAAGGCACCAATCCGCCAGATTTTCCGGGGTGGTACCAATGCCATCAAAAGCACGGCGGAAACAGTCTTTGGAACGGAAACCACTCACCTCTCGACCCCCAACCGAACCAGGAAGCCATGGAGCCTGAGTTACAGGTGCTACCAATGTTGGTCTACCTCCTCTTCTACCAGGAACATCAAAGACGGCAGCGACGACCACGGTGAGTACTACACCTAGCACACATGGGGGGGGGGGAGAGAGAGTGACACACAGACGCAACACCCCCACCCACAACACCATACACATGAATACATGCATCAACATTACATTTACACCCTGTAACCCTCTGGAAGAACGCAAGGACAAAATGAAATGATTGTAACAAGTGTAATCATTGAAAATTCAGATAGGGAAACATAACTTCAAAAGATCAGTATATACAAATATGTACAGCAACTACACATGTCCGGATAGTGTTCCATTCATTGTCCGTGGACCAGTGGTCCCAAAAAGCATGGACGAAGCCCAACCATGATACTTGCCTCAAAATGGAGAGAACACTGCTTGGGCTTCAGGTCGAAAAAAACCAGGCACCTCAGGGGGAAGGGGAGGTGGGGCACCTTAGCCGGATGATGGGACGACGCCACTGCTTCTCGAGGGGGCTCCAAAATGGTTGATTGCCCAACAGTGAGGAATCTCAGGAGGTCAATAGCCTCCTCACTGAGGGCAGCAGGGCTGACTGGGGCGGGGCCTTAGGTGCCTGGGGCGAAGGAGATGCCCACCCTCCTGGGTGAACAGGCACGGGAAGCATGCTGAGGGGCTGCGGAGGGTGGCGGCAGAGGTGCCCGCCACCGCAAGGGAGCTCCCATCAGAGGAGGAGTCGCTGTCAATGGTGTCTCCTCCTGTCCCCGTCGTGGAGCTCCCCTCGCTCTCCGTCCCACTGGTGCCTTCAGACTCCGTACATTCACCCTCGTGGGCCATGTGGGTTGCAGCTCCCTCCTGCTCCGGTGCCAATGCTCCTCCGCCAGATGATGCTAATGCACACAAGGACAGGGTGACAAAACAAAAAGGGAAGGAAAGACAGAAGAGACACATGGTCAATGCCTGCAACAACACCACCGCTGGCGGACACAACACACAGGGAGCAGCCCTATGCACTAGGCCATGCACTAACAGTTCAGGGGAAAATCACATGCCCATGAGGGACTGTGCCTAGACCGATTTGATGCACACCTGGAACCCACAGGAGCCTGACTAGGTGTAGAGGGCCACTACCACTTTTGGGGTTGGACTGCCACTGAGCCTGCCTAACAATGGATCTACCCTGGCACGTTTGCCCTGGCCTAGGGGAACCCACAGCACACTTCCCACACCCAGAAACCTCATAAAGCTCACAGATTCAGCTGCATGAGACTGTACTCACCCCCTTGTGTCTTCTGTGATGCCCTCAAGTGCCCATCTAACTCCGGATATGCCACCGCCAGGATCCGGTACATTAGGGGGGTCATGGTGCGATGGGCACCCCTTCCACATTTGGAGGCCATCCCCAGCTGGGCCTCCGCCGTCTTCTTGGTCCAGCGGCACAGGTCCTCCCATCTTTTGCGGCAGTGGGTGCTCCGTCTATAGTAGACCCCCAGGGTTCACACTTACTTGGCAATGGCACGCCAAATACCCTTCTTCTGGTGGGTGCTGACCTAGAGGAAAAGTAAAGAAAGAATGGATTTTACTCCCCCGTCCGGTTCATCTTATTCATTGGCCACAATCTCCCACCCTGGCCCTAAAACACATACACTGACCATCCTCACATGCTGGCCTCTGCTCCCCCCAACTGTATCTCCCACGCCACTCCATACATTCATGTCCCATCCATCATGCTCACAGTGTACTCACCTGTTTGTCTTGTGGACCGTAGAGTAGCGTGTACTGGGGGAGGACCCCAGCCACCAGGTTGTCCAACTCCTACGCGATGAAGGCAGGGGCCCTTTCCCCAGACACTGTAGCCATTGTCGCTTCCAGACTCTGGTCACAGCAGCCCTTGCAGTGTAGGTCCTCTCCTGTTGAAGGTCAGGTATCAAGTGATTGAACAGATAGAAAATGCCGGTCACGTCTGCGGCGGTACGTACCGTCACTGCCGGCGTACATCGTCATTGGCTCCTGGAACCCATAGGGCCCACTGATATCCAGTGCTGAATTGCACCGCGGTCTTTGTCCGCCTACCGCGACGCTGCACAGCGCCAGTGCAGTTACCTCATTTCCCCTTGTCCCTCCTTACAGGTCAGGCAGCCGCCATTTAATGGGGCCACATGGCAGGGCAACTAACTGCGTCACAGCACTTTTGGGCAGGTATACGGACATACAGCGCAAAACATCGATTACATCACAATTGTCCTAAACACCCTTGTGCAAGCTATGTGGTGTATGACCCTCTACTCACCCTTCTCCTTCATAGGGCACGTCCACTGGGGCAGATGATGAGATGGTGTCATCCTCCGGTATACAGACCCCTGGTGGACCTGTCGACAATGGAGGATTTGCCCACAGTGAAAGGTGACTTCTATGCCCTGGGACATATCCCCAACATCATTGGTGCAATTGATGGTACACATGTGGCATTTGTATCACCCCCCCCCCGCAGGAATGAACAGGTGTACAGAAACTGCAAAAGCTACCATTCGATGAATGTGCGGATGGTGTGTTTGGCAGACCAGTACATCTCCCATGTGAATGCCAAGTATCCTGGCTCTGTGCATGACGCTTACATTTTGAAGAACAGCAGCATCCTTTATGTGATGGGGCAACTCCAGAGCCACCGTGTGTGGCTAATAGGTGAGCCCAAGGTCCCAACACAGTTGACATAGGTGTCTGGGTATGGGGTTGTCCATAAGGGTTAGTGTATGTCTAACAGTTGTCCCTCAATATTTGCAGGTGACTCTAGTTATCCCAACCTGTCATGGCTACTGACCCCAGTGAGGTATCCCAGGACAAGGGCAGAGGATCGCTACAATGAGGCACATGGGCGAACTAGGAGGATAATTGAGCATACTTTCGGCCTCCTGAAGGCCAGGTTCCGGTGCCTCCATCTGACAGGTGGCTCCCTATACTACTCACCGAAGAAGGTGTGCCAGATCATTGTGGCATGCTGTATGATGCACAACCTGGCTTTGCGACGCCAGGTGCCTTTGCTGCAGGAGAATGGGCATGATGTCGGTCTCGTAGCAGCTGTGGAGCCTGTGGACAGTGAAGAAGAGGAGGCAGAAGAAGAAGATATAGACAACCGAAACAACATCATCATTCAATACTTCCAGTGAGACACAGGTAAGAGACTGGCACTGCTCCTCTCATATCATACAACTGTAGGACATTGCATGATTTTCCATTTTTGGCTCTGTGTATGAACCCTGACAGTTCACTTTGGCTTTCCATTTCACAGATCTGGGTACCACTTTGTGCCTTCTGCTATGTTTACTGCTGCCCAACAACTGTCGAACATTGGTATGTGGAAATGAACATTGACATTGCTATTTTTCAGATAGGTTGCAATTACACATATGTAAAAGTACAGACTGACTCCAGATTGATTTGTGATTCACGTGTGTTTATTTCTGTGCTAATAAGTGGAGGGGGCTGTGCAATGGGCTGGGGTGATGGTTGAGGAATGTCCATGGTGGAGTCCAGTTTATTGGTATCACAGATGCATTGTCCAAGGGGGCATAGGAAGTGGAGTAATGGCAGTTCAAGGTGGACAGGGTAACACAGTGGGACAGAAGGGTGACATTCAGGAGAGTCTTATTTCCTGGTGGGGGACTTGGCAATTTTCTCTGTCTTGTTCCTGGATCTCAGGGACCTTTTGCGTGGTGGTTCTCCTTCTGCAGAGGGAGGGGTGCTGGTGGCCTGTTGGTCCTGTGGCGGGAACTCTTGTCCACTAGCGCCAGCGGAGGTGGAGGGCTGTTCATCGTTCAGGCTAGTCTCTGGGGCCCGTTGGTGTGCCACTGTGTCCCTCTTGGTGTTGGCCATGTCTGCCAGCACCCCTGCAATGGTGACCAGGGTAGTGTTAATGGACTTCAAGTCCTCCCTGATCCCCAGGTGCTGTTCCTCCTGCAGCCGCTGGGTCTCCTGCAACTTGGCCAGTACCGTGCCCATGGTCTCCTGGGAATGGTGGTATGCTCCCATGATGTTGGAGAGTGCCTCGCGGAGAGTGGGTTCCCTGGGCCTGTCCTCCCCCTGTCACACAGCAGTCCTCCAAGCTTCACTGTTATCCTGTGCCTCTGTCCCCTGAACCGTGTGCCCACTGCCACTGACCCCAGGTCCCTGATTGTCTTGGGTTGGTGGGTTTGCCTGGGGTCCCTGTAGTGGTGGACACACTGCTGGTTGATTTGTCCTGGGGACAGAGGGATGGGCCCGCTGGGTGGGTGCTGTGCTGGTGTTTCCTGAGGGGGGAGGTTCAGTGGTGGTTTGTGACTGTGACAGGGGAACCGACTGTCCCGAGGTCCCAGATGGGCCGGGCTGGTCCTCTTGATCCAGGCGTGCAGAGCTGCTGTTGTCACTGTGGGCCTCTTCTGTGGGGGGACAGGATATGTCTGACACCTCCTGGCCGGTGACGTTGGGTAGGGGTCCTGTTGGGGGGGTAAATGCATAGTTATTGTATCTGTGTGTGCCATCTTGTCCAATGGGTGAGTTACCCTCTACTCCTGTGCTTGGCTTCTTGTCTTTGGCCTTGTGTGAATGGTGATTTTGGGGTCTGGGTGAGTATCTGTACTGGACATGCTTTGGTGATGGGGGTCCATGCATTGGTGTAACATGCAGGCCTTGGTTTTGGGATGTGTGGATTGTGATAGTGGGTTATCAGTGGGGTGTTGGGGTGATGGGTGTGAGGGTTTGGCTAGGTGTTTGTGATAGCATGCAGGTAGGGGTGGGGATATAGTAGTAAAGATATGCCTTACCAGAGTCCAGTCCTCCTGCTACTCCTGCGAGACCCTCAGGATCCATGATCGACAAGACTTGCTCCTCCCATGTTGTTAGTTGTGGGGGAGGAGTCCTCTGTACTGCTACCTGGTGTCTGGATACCACAGAACGCACCTTCCCCCGTAGGTCGTTCCACTTCCTAATGTCATCCTGTGTTCTTGGATGCTGTCCCACTGCATTGACCCTGTCAACAATTCTGTCGCCATAGCTCCATCTTCCTTGCAATGGATGTCTGCTGCACCTGTGATCCGAATAGCTGTGGCTCTACCCGATTGATTTCCTCCACCATGACTCTGAGCTCCTCCTCAGAAAACCTGGGGTGTCTTTGAGGTGCCATAATGTGGTGTGGGTGATGTGTGAGGTGCTGTTTGTTGTGCTGTGTGATGTGTTGTGTTGGTGTGTATTGTATGAGGTGCGTGGATGTTGTAGAAGTGATGGTGTGTGCCTGTGGATGCTATGTTTGCTATTCTCTCTCTCTCTCTGCTTCTTCCAAATAAATCGTTGTAACGGTTTGTGGGTAATGTGGGTGTGTGTCTTATAGTGTTGTAGGTGTGTTGGTGTGATGTGTGTATGTGTATCAGGTGTGTGTAGTTTGAATTGCCAAATGTGGTTGTGTTTTGTAAATGTGTGTGTATTTTGAGCGCAGTGGTGTGTACCGCCAATGGATTACTGCGGTTGAATGACCGGCGCTTTGATTCGTGGGTCATGATAGTGTGGGCGTAGTTCTGTTGGCGTGACGGTGTAGGTTTTGCTATCGCCAGTTTATCACTGGCCTTTGGTGTGGCGGACTTGTGTGGGTGTCTGTATTGTGGCGGATTACGTGATGTGGGTCGTAATACCTGTAGTGGATTTCCACCGCGGCCACGGTATCTCGACGGCTGTCAGTGCGGCAGTAAGCGGTATTTACCACCATGGTTGTAATGAGGGCCTATATCTAGCTGCTGATTCCTTACTGACCCACCCATTCTCCCTGCTCTGCAAATTAATTACTAGGGGCAGGGACTTTCATTTCAGGGCCCTAGTTTTGACACACTAGGGATCAGTGTTCTTCATGGCTCCGTGCTTCTGATGTGAAGTCATATAGAGAAACTGACATTGGCACTCCTGGGTGGCGCCTACATAGGAACCGTGATGTAATTCCGGGCGCGGTCAATGGTTATATGATGGAACAACTAATGCGAGAACCACGCCTGTCTGAGCAACGCAGTAAGAACAACGACCGTGTTGTTACCACAAATACCTTTACCTTGCATGCTTTTATAATGATTTTTAATTGTAAAAGCATGTCTAGTAAAAGCATGTGTGGGAACTAACTGCATGCGTGGGTCTAGCATGCCACCCCCCACCTGCCCTAAGACCCAAAAGTACCCCACCCCTAATACTAAAACTAGCCAGACTCCCCGACACCCGCCCCTAAAAACAAAAATACCCCCCCCAAAAACGCCCACCCTGAGCCCTAAAACCTTCCCGACCCCCCACCTGTCATTTAAACAATCGACCACCCCACCCCTAAAAACAAAACTAACCCGACCCTTGCACCCCCTCCCCAAAAAACAAAACTACCCGACCCCCCACCCCTAAAAACAAAACTAACCTGACCCCCCCCACCCGTCCCTAAAAACAAGACTACGCCAACCCCACCACCCCGCCCCTAAAAACATAACAACCCCAACCCCTCCACCCCACCCCTAAAAACAAAACTACCCCGACACCCACCCTGAGCCCTAAAATCTTCCCCAACCCCTCACCCGCCCTAAAAACAACCAACCCCCCACCCTGCCCCTAAAAACCAAATTACCCCGAACCCCCACCCCTAAAAACCAAACTACCCCGAGCCCCCTTCCCGCCCCTAAAAACCTTACTACCCCAATCGCCCACCCCGCTACTAAAAACCAAACTACGACAACTCCCTCACCTGACCCAAGCCCTTAATCCAGCCCCACCCCTAAAACTACCCCCAACCCTGCCCCAACCCAATTTACCTGACCAAACTACCCCCATCCCTCCACCCCACCCCTAAAAAACAAACTACCCTGATCCCCCCACCCCACTCCTAAAAACCAAACCACTCCGATCTCCCAGCCCGCCCCTAAAAACCAACCTACCCTGACCCCCCTGCCCCAAACCCTTAATCCACCCCCACACCTAAAAACTACCCCCAACTCTGTCCCAACCCCACTTACCTGACCAAACTACCTTGATCTCCCCACCCGCCCCTAAAAACCAAACTACCCCAACCCCAAGCCCTTAATCCACCCCACCCCTAAAAATTACCCCCCAACCCCACTTACCTGACAGTGCCCTCTCCTGATCCACTCTGCCTTAACTATGCATATGCATAGTTCAGCACATGTGTGATTAAGGCAGAGAAAAAGGCAGTTGTTGTTCTGGCAAGGATGGTTACGCTTGTGCTGTAGACGACATCGTTGTTCCAGAGTCATAGCTCAAGAGGTTTCCTGCGGATGATGGACACAGAGCCGATCAACACCACCTACAGGCGTGCAGGAGTACTGCTCATGAAAAATCTCCTGGATCCAGTCTAACACCTGGGGAGAAGTGAAAGGAATCCAACCTACAGCTAGGCCTGATAATTTTTTGAGATTAAAATGATGAGACAGTTTTTATTTTCTTGACAGCCTCAGAGTTGATAAGGTTGTCAATCCAACATCCTCTTAGTAAGATGGTGTAATCAGTGATGTCATAAATGATGTAATTGAAGATCATGAGTGATGTAATATGTGAGGTAATAAGCAGTGCATGGCGGGGGCGCAAGTTATAGTTAGCTCTGCTAACCATAACTGGAGAATTTCTGTGCTTTTTGAGTTCAAAACATTAATGTTGTCACTGACATATTCACCTACCTATAATGTCAATTTAACCTTTTTTCCCCAAAGGTTTTTTTTCAAACAAAAACAGATGTTTTTATCACATCTACCTATAACCTTTGGTCTTTTTCAAAAAATGGCTACAGTTTTCCTAATGTAAAGTAATACTTTATTACCATACGTAATGCCAACCCTCTGCCGTGCACAGCCGCAAAGCCTGGCCTGTGACCAAGCCCTACAGTGAACCCCCTCAAGCAACCAAAGCCACAATGCACACAGCCTTCAGCCTTGTGCAGCAGGGGATTTGCCAGAGGGCTTGGCCTACCACCAGGTCCTGTAGCCCAACCCCTAGCAGGCTGCCAACCCTAACCCACGCACAGCCTTTGGTGTGTGAGGCATAGGGTTCGCCTTTGGGACAAGGAAATTTATGATTGGCTAGTGGCTGTTTTTACAAAATTTAAAGGCAGTCATTATTTTTACTACATTTTGCCAGTGTTCCTGGTTACGGCCTTATATATAGGTAAGTACTAGTAGGTGTTATTGTTGTTCCCTACTTATTATCACATTATTAAAGTGGTAATATATATGTAAATGTATTTTAAATTTTTCGTCCATTTTTTATAGCTTTACAGTATACATCACTAGTACCAATCCCCGGGGGCCAGAACATACATATTAAGGAGAAGGTGGGCATGCAACTCCTCACCACAAGTCTTAATTCCGGGAACCCCATCCCTTGGGGCCAGTTCCAATAAAGAAAGGGAGAGGCCCCATATTTTCCCTCCCTAAGCCTTAAAAGGGCACAGGGGCCCCATCCCGAAGGCCAAATACAATTAATCAGGGGAGAGTGGTGTGAGGCCCCTCTCCCTGAGCTTCTTGGACCCTGAGGGCCTGACTGCACAGGGCCAATATCTATGAATTGGGGCATGTGCCTCCCCTCCCCGGGCCTTACAAAGGTCCTGGGGACCCAATCACAAGGGCAATCAATTTAATTAAAAGGAAGGGGGGCATGCCGCCCCCCCTTCGTGAGCCTTTAACAGCCCCACGAACCTCATCCCCTTGGGGCCAGCTCATGTACTGTGTCCTGGGGAGCCCACCTCCAGGACACCGCGGGCAGGGAAGCATATGTTAGCTTCCGTCCGATGGGAGCATTTTTTAATCTCCCACCAAACAAGAGCAAACGCTAAGTCTGCTCCCAGCCGGCGGAAGCATTAAAACTGCAGCCGGGGGCAGACTTGTGTTCTGTTTCCCTGCTGGCACTGATGCATAGATAGATGCTACATCCAGGCAGGAGCAATGTTGGCTCCCACACCATGCTGGTGTCCATCCCTACCCCAAACCCCATCCCCACCACAGGGAACCCACCAATAAATAATGGAGGCTGTGGTGGATGGGATCCCCAAGGCTAAAATAGGCTCAGGGAGGGAGGACACCTTTTGGGAGTTATTCTTTTATTCTAACTCACGCCTACTGGCACTTGCAGGGCTCATTTCACTCCACTATATACCATGTACTTTATAATATATTGTTTGACAATTTGCACCTGATTGTGTGCTCTATCTAGGCCTCTTTAGTATTTCGTAATAGGTTACACTATTGAAACATTCATTTATTTAATTGTGATTGAACTCACCATATATTTTACTTATGTTATTAAATGAAATAATGACATTTTAACTATGTGTTTTTTCTCAGTTAGGGACTTATCCGTAATGGTTTTACTTTACGGAGATAGTGTGCTTCCTTTGTACCCTGCTGCTGCCTCTTTCTTGAAACTGTATGGGGCAGTGTAATGAAACTTGGTGTTGCTTGACATCATATGGAACACCATTACAGTTCCTGCACTGATGCTGGTTTTGACATGATTGATAAACATTAGATGCATGTGATGATTTAGTTAAATATGATTTATATGTGGCTGTTCTTGCCCTGACTAAGTCGTTGGGATAAACACCCATATGACGAAACATATGTTGACTGGAGAACATGCATCAGCTGTATAAACTTGTGTGTGATTTGAAAACTCATATTTTTTGTTTCATAATGGTAAAGCATGTGCCACTTAAACCTCTTGCTATCCATAAACTATTGAGTATCTTACCACACATTATCTTTGACCATAGCCGTCCACATTCCTCGTTAGCAATAACACCACCAAATCAGTGCACAACGTTTTGGACATTGCAAACCGCTCCTCCTTTCTCTTGCTCTCCCATAGCCTTCCCATCAGTGTCTCCGCAACATACCAGCAATCGGGAGAGGTAACCAGCTTCAATGTTGCACCACAGGGCAATGTGTTCTGAAGTACACCTGTACTATTCCAAAGGTACTGCCATTCTTGAAGATTCCTAACCAAAAGCTCATGGTTCCTGCATAACACCAAGTGCACACCACAAATGCCTGTTCGGAAATATTCTGGCCCACACGCAGCTGTTAGTGCCTCTTTCTGAATCATTAAAGAGCTTCTCCTACTCTATAGCGGTGGATGTTCTTGGGCCACAAAAAACAGTGGGGATAAACTTGTACTGTTCTCCATGACCGGTTGAGCTTTAACAGACAGACGGGTAAAATATGGTGTGGAGGGAGACAAAATTCTCTATTTCCCCCTCAGGCACAAATATATATATATATATATATATATATATATATATATATATATATATATATATATATATATATATATACATACATACATACATATATATACATACATATATATATATATATAAATATATATTCACTTCTCTTTAAACAAAAGACTTACAAATTTTCCAGTCACCATGTGCACCTGTCTTTCTGATACATGCACCACTCATTAATTCTTTCTCTCTTTGCTGACCTTGCTATGTCAGCCGAGGATTTTTCATCTGATGTATTTAAATGGAAACACAGTATCATAGGGGGTCATTACAACCCTGGCGGACGGTGTTAAAGCTGCGGTAATACCACAAACAGGCCGGAGGACAAAAAAAGAGAATTATGACCGTGGCAGAAACCGCCAACATAGACAGCCACTTTAACACTCCGACCGCCACGGCGGTACAGACAAACAGCGCGGCGGTCACCGCCAATAGACAGGCGGAAGACAATGTACCGCCCACAGTATCACAACCCGCCAATCCACCACCTTTTCCGGGTCGGATTCACCGTGGATAAAAACACGGCGGAAACAGCTTTTGCAATGGGAAAACGCTCACCTCAACATACTCCACGAGGAAGGAGGCCACCATGGAGCCCGAACTACAAATACTCCCTGAGCTTGTCTTCCTACTCCTCTACGAACACCAGCAACGTAGGTGCCGAAGACAACGGTGAGTACTGGACTTACGACATAGGGGAGGCAAAAGTCACGGACACACACACGCAACACCCCCACCCCGACCCTCACCCACTACAACACACACACCAATGCATTTCCAAACAGCACAGTAACAACCCACAACCCCCCCGGAAGAATGCAAAGACAAAAGGAAATGAGTTCAACCATTGTAATGTATCAAAATACAGTAACCAAATATATACAGATATATAAAAACAATCGAAAATCATACATCACGATTAGAACTGCAGGTATGCACATATCAATGTCCGTGGACCACTGGGCCCACAATGCATGGGCGAGGCCCACACTAGATACCTGTCCACAAACGGAGAGAACACTGCAGGGGCATCAGAATGAAATACAACAGGCACCTCAGGGGGAAGGGAAGGGGGGGCACCTCAGCCGGATTACAGCACCAAGCCAGATCCACAACGGGGCTCCATGCCCATTGATGTATCCTGGGGAATGCAAAGCCACAGTCTCTCAAGTCTCTACAGTGGGTGGGTTGCCCACTGTACCATCCTGGGGAGTGCAAAGCCACAGTCTCTCAAGTCTCTACAGTGGGTGGGTTGCCCACTGTACCATCCTGGGGAGTGCAAAGCCACAGTCTCTCAAGTCTCTACAGTGGGTGGTTTGCCCACTGTACCATCCTGGGGAGTGCAAAGCCACAGTCTCTCAAGTCACTACAGTGGGTGGTTTGCCCACTGCTTTATCCTGGGGAGTGCAAAGCCACAGTCTCTCAAGTCTCTACACTGGGTGGTTTGGCCACGGTACCATCCTGGGGAGTGCAAAGCCACAGTCTCTCAAGTGGATGACAGTCTCCACTGGTTCTGGAGGTGGACTGGTGCCCACAGTGCTTCATCCTGTGAAGGACAGACAGAGTGGATGCAGTCCTCCACTGGTTCTGGAGGGGGACTGGTGCCCAGAGTGCTTCATCCTGTGAAGGACAGACAAAGTGGATGCAGTTCTCCAGTGGTTCTGGAGGGGGACTGGTGGCCAGAGTGCATCACGCTCCCCGTGATGGTCCCTGTTCCGTCACTGTCCCAGCTGCACATGGGCTAACGATGCTTGCTTTGGTGATTTTTGCCCTGTTCAGCGGTCTTCACTATGGTGGTCTTTTCCCTGTTCAGCGGTGCTTGTCTTTGCTGTGTCTGACCTGTTCAGCGGTGCCTTGCCATGTCGGTCTTTGCCCTGTTCAGTGGTGCTTGCCTTTGCTGTGCCTGACCTGTTCAGCGGTGCCTTGCCATGGCGGTCTTTGCCCTGTTCAGCGGTGCTTGCCTTTGCTGTGTCTGACCTGTTCAGCGGTGCCTTGCCATGGTGGTCTTTGCCCTGTTCAGCGGTGCTTGCCTTTGCTGTGTCTGACCTGTTCAGCGGTGCCTTGCCATGGTGGTCTCTGCCCTGTTCAGCGGTCTTCACCATGGCGGTCTTTGCCCTGTTCAGCGGTGCTTGCCTTTGCTGTGTCTGACCTGTTCAGCTGTGTCTTTCCATGGCGGTCTTTGCCCTGTTCAGCGGTCTTCACCATGGCGGTCTTTGCCCTGTTCAGCGGTGCTTGCCTTTGCTGTGTCTGACCTGTTCAGCGGTGCCTTGCCATGGCGGTCTTTTCCCTGTTCAGCAGTCTTCACCATGGCGGTATTTGCCCTGTTCAGCGGTGCTTGCCTTTGCTGTGTCTGACCTGTTCAGCGGTGTGTGGCATGACGGTCCCTCGGTGCCCAGCGGGGCTGTGGCTGCCGGGGCCCTCCAGGTCACTGACTCTTGCGGTGGTCTCCGGACCAGTGACGATACTGCTGCCCTCCAGGTCACTGACTCTGGCGGTGGTCTCCGGACCAGTGATGATACTGCTGCCCTCCAGGGCACTGACTCTGGTGGTGGTCTCCGGACTACTGCTGCCCTCCAGGGCACTGACTCTGGCGGTGGTCTCCGGACCAGTGACGACAGTGCTGCACTCCAGGGCACTGACTCTGGCGGTGGTCTCCGGACCAGTGACGATACTGCTGCCCTCCAGGGCACTGACTCTGGCGGTGGTCTCCGGACCATTGACGACAGTGCTTCCCTCCAGGGCACTGGCTCTGGCGGTGGTCTCCGGACCAGTGACGACAGTGCTAGACCAGTGACGATACTGCTGCCCTCCAGGGCACTGACTCTGGCGGTGGTCTCCGGACCAGTGACGCCAGTGCTTCCCTCCAGGACACTGACTCTGGCGGTGGTCTCCGGACCAGTGACGACAGTGCTGCCCTCCAGGGCACTGACTCTGGCGGTGGTCTCCGGACCAGTGACGACAGTGCTAGACCAGTGATGATACTGCTGCCCTCCAGGGCACTGACTCTGGCGGTGGTCTCCAGACCAGTGACGACAGTGCTGGCGGTGGCATCCCGGCTGGCGGGGAGGATGGCGGCCTTCTCCGCCGTGCTGCTCTTACCAGACTTTGGAGACTTCTTCTGCCCCTTCACCACCTTGGGAGGAGTCACAGCTGACTCGGCACTCCCCCCGGGACCCTTGTGAGCTGTTTTGCCAGCAGGAGTCTTCATCCTCTCCAGTCGGCCACTTTCCAACTTAAGGTGCTTTACAGGGGGTGGACTGGCAGTGCTTTGGCTTCGTGTCACACTGGCTGCCCTGGTGGCCGGTGCACTCCACACACCTTTAACATGCACCACTGGTACCTGACTTTTTTTGGCTGAGGTGCTACTACTGGACCTATGAATTGGAGGGGTGGGGGTGGTGGGAAAGAGGTCAACGTTGCTGAGGAAGAGTTTCTGACGAACACTGGGACGGGTAGCTGGAGGGGGTCTGGGAGCGGAGGAAGAGGAGGTGGTTGTAGGAGGTGTAACTTTAGGTGATTTGGGTGCAGGTACTGGAGGCTGTCGTGAGGTGGATGGATGTTGGGTGTCTGGGTGCCCGCGTTTGTGTACTTTGGGAGGGGGCGTCGCAGACACACTGGGAGTGGACACAGGGGACGTGTAAATGGTAGTGGGGGTGGTGAGTGCAGGTGAGCGGGGTGTGGTGCTGGGTGTTCTGGTGCGAGTCCTAGTGCCCGTAGATGTAGTGCATGCAGGTGAGAGTGTAGACGACACTGGGAGGGAGGAGGGAGATGACGAGGAGGGGGACACAGTGGAGGCAGTGGATGTTGCTGTGTCTGTATGTGGGTGATGCTTGTGTGAGTGCCTGTGGGATGTGTGGTGCCTATGTTTGCCTGAACTACTTTTGTGTGTTGAGGTTTGTGCATGCTTGTCTGATGGTGTGGTTGGGATAGGCTGGGGTACAGGGGATTGGGTCTGGGTGGAGGAAGTTGGAGGGGGGAGGCTAGACATAGGGACAATGGCTGCCATCAGTGCTGAGGCCAGAGATTGCAGGGTTCGATGATGGGCAGCCTGACCAGAATGAATGCCCTCCAGGAATGCATTAGTGTTTTGCAACTCCCTTTCTACACCCTGGATGGCATTCACAATGGTAGACTGCCCAACAGTGAGTGACCTGAGGAGGTCAATGGCCTCCTCACTGAGGGCAGCAGAGGTGACGGGGCAGGGGCGGAGGTGCCTGGGGTGAAGGTGATGCCCACCCTCCTGGGTGAGTGGGCACAGAGCGAAGGCTGAGGGGCTGCTGGGAGGGCGGTGCTGGTAGGGGGGGTGGCGGCTGTACCTGTAGAAGTGGGGGGCACAGATGGTGCTGCCACCACAAGGGAGCTCCCATCGGCGGACGAGTCCGTGTCGCTGTTTGCTGATCTGGTGACCGACGTGAAGCTCCCCTCGCCCTCCGTCCCACTGGTGTATTCAGAGTCTGTGGTGTGGCCCTCCATGGCCATGTGGGATGCAGCTCCCTCGTGCTCCGGTGCCACTGTACCTCCACCTGATGATGCTGATGCACAAACGAACAGGGGGAGCACAAAAAGGGTGGGGGACGACAGAAGAAAGACAGGTTGAGTGCATGGCTTACCGCTACCGTTGGCGGACAATACAAACACAGCAGCCCCCTGCACTACGCCGTGCTCTTGGCCTCTACAGATGCAATTCCTGGGATAAGGCCTACATGGCTATGAGTGTCATCTGTCCACATAGATGACACAGGGGTATGTATACCTGCACTTGGCACTCTACAGAGGTGGGGTGGAGGGCCACAGGGCCATGCCTTACGAAGGGGCCTAGCTTACGTAACTCGCCCTGGCCTAGGGAAACCCACAGCCCTCCTCCCCCACCCAGACCCCTCCACTGCGCGCAAAGTCATGAGAATGAGTGTACTCACCCTCTCGTGTCTGCTGTGATGCCCTCAAGCGCCCATCCAACTCAGGGTAGGCCACCGCCAGGATCCGGAACATCAGGGGGGTCATTGTGCGACGGGCACCCCTCCCACGTTCGGAGGCCATCCCCAGCTGAGCCTCCGCCGTCTTCTTGCTCCAGCGGCGAATGTCCTCCGACCTTTTACGGCATTGGGTGCCCCGTCTCTGGTGGACCCCCAGGGTCCGGGCTTCCTTGGCGATGGCACGCCAAATGTCCTTCTTCTGGTGGGCGCTGACCTACATGACATGTACAGGGGAAGAAGAGAAGTCATTAGCAACTGCACCGTCGAAGTGAGTGGCCCCCATCCCTACCCTTGCCATGTGGCACATGCATTCACAGTCCTTCATGGTCGCAGAACTCTGCCCCCTTCCTACTGACATCCAGCCCTCTCCACCCAGCATAGCCCATACAACGTGCTCCCGGTGTACTTACCTGTTGGTCTGGAGGACTGTAGAGTAGCGTGTACTGGGGAAGGACCTCGTCCACGAGCTTCTCCAACTCCTGAGCAGTGAAGGCAGGGGCCCTTTCCCCAGACGCAGCAGCCATTGTCTCTTCCAGATCGAGGTCACAGCAGCACTTGCAGTGTAGGTGCTCTCCTGTCGAAGATCAGGTATAGAGTGATTGAACAGATGGAAAATAGCGGTGACGTCCGCGGCGGTGCGTACCATCACCGCCGGTGCACCTCATCATTGGCTCCTGGGACCCATAGGGTCCAATGTTAACCAATGCAGCATTGCGCCGCGGTCTACGACCGCCTACCGCGACGGTGTACAACAGCAGCGCAGATACCTCACATCCCATTGTCCCAGTTTAGAGGTCAGGCAGCCGCCATTTCAGGGGCCCACATGGCTTCATTTACTACTGCATCACACATACCTAGGCCTACACTCAACACACATACAGGAAGAGTTTTGTATTTGGTGTCGTGTTCTGTGTAGCTGTGGGTACATACCTGAGAATTTGTTGACTCTGTGCTCGCTGTTGTCCTTCTTAGGCATCGTCAGCTGGGACATTTGAGGAGATGGCGGAATCCTCCGGTGTACCAACCGCTGGTGGACCTGTTAACAATGGAGGAGCGACATTTGATCATCGCCTACAGGTTTGACCATGCCACAATCCAGGAACTGTGTACCCAGTTGGAGCCAGACCTGATCTCACCAATCCGCCATCCCACAGGAATCCCCCCTGAAGTGCAGGTGCTATCAGTGCTCCATTTCCTAGCAAGTGGATCATTTCAAACAACAGTGGCCATGGCATCAGGTATGTCCCAGCCTATGTTTTCCAACATGTTCTCCAGAGTGTTGTCTGCCCTGCTGAAACACGTTAGGAGCTACATCGTTTTCCCTCAGGTGGAGGATTTGGCTACAGTTAAAGGTGACTTCTATGCCCTGGGACATATCCCTAACATCATAGGTGCCATTGATGGGACCCATGTAGCTCTGGTCCCCCCCGCAGGAGTGAACAGGTGAACAGGAACCGGAAGAGTTATCATTCGATGAATGTACAGATGGTATGTTTGGCAGACCAGTACATCTCCCAGGTAAATGCTATGTTCCCTGGCTCTGTGCATGACGCCTACATCCTGCGGAATAGCAGCATCCCTTATGTGATGGGTCAACTCCAGAGGCACGGTGTGTGGCTATTAGGGGACTCTGGTTACCCCAACCTGTCATAGCTATTGACCCCAGTGAGGAATCCCAGGACCAGGGCAGAGGAAAGCTACAATGAGGCCCATGGGCAGACTAGGAGGGTGATCGAACGCACTTTCGGCCTCCTGAAGGCCAGGTTTAGGTGCCTCCATATGACCGGTGGTTCCCTATTCTACTCACCAAAGAAGGTGTGCCAGATCATCATCGCCTGCTCAATGCTTCACAATCTTGCTTTGCGACGCCAGGTGCCTTTTCTGCAGGAGGATGGTCCAGATGACGGTGTTGTGGCAGCTGTGGAGCCTGTGGACAGTGATGAGGAGGAAGCTGAGGAAGAAGACATAGACAACAGGGAGTCAGTCATACAGCAATATTTCCAGTGACACACAGGTGAGAACAATTGTTTTACTATTACATTCACTTTCACACTTCTACCTCTTTCCTGTCTGTCAATTAGAAGCAGTATTTGGTAACTGAGTTGTACATTTCCATTACGGTTTCACAGGTGTGGTTACCAACGTGTGTCATCTGCTTGCATCCTTCATGGACTTGTGATGTGTGACATAGGTATTTTGGCATTACATTTGAAAACTCATTTTGTCACTGTAATTGGTAATACACATTTTCTAAATCACAGGCTGACTCCAGATTGTTTTGTGGTTCAAGGGTGTTTATTGAAGTGCTAATTATTGGAGGGGGTGGCAAAATGGTGATGGGTGATGGAGGAGGAATGTCCATGGCAGAGTCCAGTCTATTAGTCTCACAGGTGCACTGCCCATATGTGCATAGGAAGTGGAGCTGGGGCAGTTCCAATCTGGACAGGGTAACAAAGTGAGACAGTGGGATGACAATCAGGGTGGTCTCATTTCCTGGCGGGGGTCTTGCCATTGTGCTCTGTCCTGTTTCTGGATCTCAGGGACCGCTTGCGGGGTGGTTGTCCGTCTGCAGGGGGTGGGGTACTGGTGTGGTGGTCCTGTGGCAGGGCGTCCTGTCCACTAGCGCCGGCGGAGGTGGTGGGCAGTTCATCGTCTATGCTAGTGTCAGGGGCCCCTTGGAGTGCCACGGTGTCCCTCATGGTCCTTTGTATGTCCTTCAGCACCCCTACGATGGTGCCCAGGGTGGAGCTGATGGTTCTGAGCTCCTCCCTGAAGCCCAAATACTGTTATTCCTGCAGGTGCTGGGTCTCCTGAAACTTGGCCAGGACCGTAGCCATCGTCTCCTGGGATTGGTGGTAGGCTCCCATGATGGAGGAGAGGGCCTCGTGGAGAGTGGGTTCCCTTGGCCTGTCCGCCCCCTGTTGCACAGCAGCCCTCCCAGTTCCCCTGTGTTCCTGGGCCTCCGTCCCCTGGACCGTGTGCCCACTACCACTGCCCCCAGGTCCCTGTTATTGTTGGGGTGGAGGGTTATCCTGGGTTCCCTGTAGCTGTGGACACACAGCTAATTGAGGTGTCCTGGGTACGGAGGTATGGGCCCGCTGGGTGGGTGCTGAACCAGAGGGGGGAAGGTCAGTGTTGGGCTGTGCCTGTGCGAGGGGAACCGACTGTCCCGAGGCCCACGATGGTCCGGGCTGGTCATCTGGATCAAGTTGGCCAGAGCTGCTGTCGTCACTGTGGGCCTCTTTTGTGGGTGGAGTGGAGATGTCTGGACCCTCCTGTGTGGTGACGTTACGTAGTGGTCCTGCAGGGGTATAAGAGCATGATTATTGCATGTGTGTGTGTGTCATGGTGTGCAATGGGTGGGTGTGCGTGTACCCCAGTGCAAGCATTCCTGTGTGGGGGCTTGTGTGATGATGGTTGGGGGTTTGTTATGGGTATGTGCAGTGGGCATGCTTTAGTGATGGGTGTCCATGCTTAGTTGTGTCATGCAGGGCTTGTTGTTGGGATGTGTGGTTTGTGTAATTAGTACATTAGTGAGGAGTTGTAGTGATAGGGGAGGGGGTGAGGGTGGGGGTGTGTGATAGCATGCAGGTAGGGTGGGGGATATGATAGTTAAGATTTGACTTACCAGTGTCCATTCCTCCACCGACTCCTCCGAGGCCCTCTGGATGCATGATGGTCAAGACCTACTCCTCCCATATTGTTAGTTGTGGGGGAGGAGGTGGGGGTCCGCCGCCAGTCCGCTGAACCGCGATGTTGTGCCTGGAGACCACAGAACGCACCTTCCCCCGTAGGTCGTTCCACCTCTTCCTGATGTCCTCCCGATTTCTTGGATGCTGTCCCACAGCGTTGACCCTGTCGATGATTCTTCGCCATAGCTCCATCTTCCTGGCTATGGAGGTGTGCTGCACCTGTGCTCCTAATAGCTGTGGCTCTACCCATAAGATTTCCTCCACCATGACCCTGAGCTCCTCCTTGGAAAACCTGGGGTGTTTTTGGCGTGACATGGGGTGGTGTAGGTGATGTGTGGGGTGGTGTATGTGTTGATGAGTGTGGTGATGTGTGGTGGTGTGGGGTGTTTTGAGTGTGGATGTTGTATGGGTGATGGTGTTGTGTGCCTCTGTGTGGTGGGGTTGTCTATTGCTGTAGTCTCTGTCTGTCGCCTTCGTCTTCAGTTTTTGGTCATAGGGGTTTGTGGGTGATGTGGGTGTGTGTTTTATATTGTGTTGGGTGTGTGGGAGTGGTGTTTGTATGTGTATCAGGTGTGTGTATTTGGAATTGTCCAATGTGGCGGTGTTTTGGAGATGTTTGTGTATTTTGAGCGCGGCGATGTGTACCGCCAATGGAATACCGTGGTTGAAAGACCGCCGCGTGGATTTGTGGGTCGTGATAGCATGGGCGTGTTTCTGTTGGCGTGACGGTGGAGGTTTTGTTTTTGCCAGTTTATCACTGACCTTTGGTGTGGCGGACTTGTGTGGGTGTCTGAATTTCGGCGGATTCCGTCATGTGGGTCATAATAGCTGTGGCGGAATTCCACGGCCGCGGCGGTGTATTGGCAGTCTTCTGCACAGCGGTAAGCGCCTTTTACCGCCAATGTTGTAATGACCACCATAGTCTTTTCGTCAGGTGGCGGATGACTGGAACCACTTCCAAGGATGCAAATAGAATCTCGCAAGTACTGCTCTGCTGGGGCCGCCTTGTGGGAGTTCCTGCTTCATGGATATTAACAGTCAAGGCTGGAACCTACCCCCAGTTTAGCGCTCAGATACCCAGTACTTTCTTACTGAAAGAAGTGGGCTATTTTAGGTGGTTAACCCACAGCTAGCTCCTAACCACTTTGTAGGTTGCTCTCCTGAGATTCTGGTCTATTAATCACCAAAGTGTATTGAATTAGTCCAGAGTTGCAGTGATTCAGGAAAGCAAGCTTTATGCAGTGAGCAACCTGTAGTGGTTGTCTCAAGACAGATAGCTACCAACTGAGGATCATTGGAATTCCAACACAGGTACAATACCCAGCATCATCAGCTGCCATTCTACTAGGCCTTAAAAGAATAACATGTTCCAGATTTCAACAAGATTGCCTTAATTTCCTCGTATTTTTATTTTCTTATTCACGCTTTGTGTGATTTGAATGCTCTTCAATCTTCGCAGAGTCACAAATATGCCCCATCACACAGAAGCCTTACCCACAGAGTTTGCAATATTAAGCATATTCAAGTGAGATATTGTGTCATCAGCAAGTCAGGAGATCCAACTGCGCAGCCTTTCATCATTCCAGGGTTAGTAAATTGAGTAGCACCTGCTATTCACAGAACTTAGCAACAGCAAAACTTTATTTTAATTGTATTACTCTGGTTTGGTTCCATAGTGATCTTCAACGCCATCACAGTGTTCATGTTCTCCACAGGATAACGTATCAGCATGGACAATCTTCATTACTTGACCTCTGTTGTTCCTGGCCCCTATGTGTTATTTAGACTGCTGAGTGACCTGACAAGAAGAACAGACTTTATATTTAACATCCAATTGGTCATGGTGGATGCTAGATTAAATCTAGTGTGGTGTAAAAGCTTGTGCTGCAAAATGGCGTATTTAATATTTTGCCTACTACAGTTTGCCATCAATGCATTTACCAAGTCCATCTGCTTTATAACCATTCTCTGTGTTTAGGCAGCGTTGAAGTGCTCCTCCATTTCCCAACCACCAACATGCAAGCTTCTGGAAAAGATTAAATTATGTTGACAAATCTTCTCAGGAAGTGTAAGTCCTCACCTCTGGGCAGGAGGGCCTCCAAGCAACATGCCCCTGCATTATTTTATCTTTCAAGGACAGTAATGCACCTTCTTTCTGGGATAAAGAGTTCACCAGTGTGTATTAAGGCACAGCGTGGCCACACTTCTAGAGCTTCTCCCTACTAGTGCCACCTCCTAGGCTCTCCTGACAGCTTCTCGCAGTGCTGTTTGTTTCCCCCATAAATATTCCAGGTTCATATTGTTCCCTTTCAAATGTTCAATTGCGTGTAGCTGACTGCTCTGTATTCTCACCCCCTTAACCTGCAGAAATCCTGGTATGTGTGTTTATTTATATATTTACAGTGTTTTTCCAGAGTTCCTCGCTTAGTGTTGTTAGAGCGCCATACATTGTAACAGTTATTACATATTGAGTAAGAGAATATGAATACAGGTAAAGTCATGTCAAACAGAAGACCAACCAGGGAGTTGGTAGGTAAATGGGGTAATAAGAGGGGTACGGGAGAGTAGATATAAAAAATATCAGTGAAATAATTAAATGTGGGAAACAATCACAAATTGACGAAGGAGTAAAGCATATTGAATAATGACAAACAGATTATATTTTATTAGGAAAGTCGTTTTCTAAAGGAAAGGATTTTAGTTGCCATTCTGGCTGGAGAAGGATACCAGATCTTAGCCTCGGCCTTGCAAAGTGACTGCCTTTGAGCATGGGATGTTCTGAGTTTCACGGTTCTAACAGGAGGGAATCTCTGCTGCGGAATTTTCTATAACCACCTACAATTTTCAGCAGTTCTGAAAGGTACCTGGGTCTTCCCGTGTGGAGCGCTTTGAAGGTGGTGCATTCAAGTCTGAATCTGAATAGGCTTCTAAGGGAAGCGAGTGTAGGTCTTTTGGCAGAGGTGTAATATGGTCAAAATTTATTTTGCCCAAGATCAGTCAAGTTGTGGAATGGAGTATTGCTTCATGTGGAAGAAGAGCACTAGCCAGTACCCCTGAGAGGAGGGCGTTAATTCGGAATATAAGGAGAGCTTGCACACAGTTTTAAGCTGTTCGATAGAGAGGTGTGTGATTCTTTTTAGATGGGGTAGATGAAAGTTTGCTGATTGGGCTATATGTGGATGTGGAATTCAATGGAAAGCTTGCTATCAATGTGGAATCTGTCTAATGTCTGAAGTTGAAACTAAAACTTCCAGTAAATGGCAAGCCTGTGTGTGTTCACATTTTCCCAGATGCACACCTTCCCCCACTTTTAAAAGGGATAGCCATCAATACCCTGTTGCAGTGTCCTGGACAGACTTCTTTGTCACTGTGTGATTGAGTTAGTGGAAAAAGAATAGGGTATTCCTGAAAATAGTTAAAGTGGAGATTGTGTAGGGCAGAGTTTCTGGAGAGTATGGAAAAAAGGGAGCTACTGAGGTGCTCTTTTCTACCTGATATCTCCACTACCTATGGGAACTGAGTAATGTAATTATAGGTTACATCACTCTTATTGGCCTTGGCATCCCAGTAGCGCGCGCCCCTTGTTTAAGAAGTTTGGTGTGGCTTTTCATTGTGCATGCTATCCCATGTGATCCCTGTCTCTGGAAACTTCCCTTCATCTAGAACCTGTCCTACTCGTGATAAGTAGAAAATTTCTTGGGAGAAAGATTTCTGCCTTTTCTTGCCAGAAATCACTTTGGATATTAGCTCTACCACCAAGCGGAATGCAATAACCTCTGAATTGCTAGGGGTTGTTTTTTGTTGGACATTTCACTTTAGGTTCTGGAAACATTTATTTTCGCTGAAGTCTGACTACAAACCAGCACATCAGATGACTATCAACTTCACATTTGTCAAAAGTCGTCCCAGGTAACCTAAATAAGAAGGATGTTTCTTGGCAAGCTCTGCACACCTCCAGGCTGATAATAATGATTCTCGCCCACCTCTGATTTTGTACCTTACTCTATGTTACTGAGAGCTAGTTTGAATTCTTGTCTTGCAGTGACTGTTGCAAAGTATATAGTTATGCAATTAAAAGACTTTAGAAGACAGACACAGAACTGCTAGATACGGTCATGCACCATGATACTCCTCAAAAGCAGACCAAGGCCCTGATTTACACTTTTTGGTGCAAAACTGCACTAACACAGTTTTGCACCAAAAACATTAGCACCGGCTTGCACCATTTCTGTGCACCAGCCGGGCACCATATTTATGGAATAGTGCAAAGGGTAGGCTAATGTAAAACAATTGACGTTAGTCAGTTGGGGCTGGCGGTACAGAAGAAGGGGGTTTTGCATAAAAAATTTACGTTAGGCAGGTTAGAGTAAAAGAAACAAAATACTCTAACCTGCCCAGAGTCATTTTCTGACACAAAACCATCCATACCACATGACTCCTGTCTTAGAAAAGACAGGAGTCATGCCCACCACCCCAATGGCCATGGTCCCCTGGGCATGGCCATTGCACCCAGTGCCATGCCATGTAGAGAAGCCCATTTCATGGCCCCCAATGGCACTTTAAAAAAAAAAAACTTACCTATATTTACCTGGGATGGGTTCCCCCATCCTCTGCTGTCCCTCTAATGTGGGTGGGAGTGTCCCTGGGGCCTGGGGAGGGTATCTGTGGGCTTATTCCATAGTGTTCCACCATGGAAATAGGCCCACAGGTCCCCTAGCGCCTGCCCTGATCCAGGAGGTAAAAAATGGTGCAAAGCAAGCTTTGTGATTTGCAAGCCTGTGCATGATTTTTGCATGGGAAGATAAATAAGGTGGTAGGGCCTTAGAGTAATTTTTTGCCCGGGAATGCCTACCTTGCATCTCATTGATGGAAGGTAGTTTTCTGCTCGCAAAAAATGACTTTAACTCCAATATTTTGGTGCTAGACATGTCTAGCACCACAATATAAATATGAAGTTAAGTTTGCGCCGGATTTGCGTATAAAATGACACAAATCCAGCGCAAACAGAGTATAAATATGCCCCCAAGTGCTTTGATGTGTCTCATAGCAACCGCCCGTTCACCAAATCTCTGGATTTGGTGAGTGCGCGGTTACTATGAGACATGTCAGTGAGGAGCACAGACTGGCCAAGCACAGGAACAGGGATAGCGTATAAATCAACATTGGTAATCTGTTTACATTACCAACATAGCTTGTGCTGACTTGTTGGAGTCCTGCGGAGGGGAAACAGCCATTACAACACAGCTGATACCAAGCATTGACATTACAACATGGCCGTTACAATGCGAGTGCCATTAGCACGCATAACATTAACCATGCAGGAATTTACAGCGCATATGCCTTTACCATGCGTGTCTGTACAACGAATTTCGTTGTAAAGGCATATATTTGTTTTAAATGTAAATATTGGGCAAGTACATAAATATTTGCGATTTTTTAAATAAAGGGATTAGGGTGGGCATTTTTAGGGTTTAGGGTGGGTTTGTGTTGCGTTTGAAATGTATTAGATAAGTAGTATGTATATATATATATATATATATATATAGATATATTAGGAATTTTTTTAAAGAATTTAGGTTGGGCATTTTTAGGACTTAGGGTGGGTATGGGTTTTTGGTTGGTAAGCTTAGTTTTAGGGTTTAGGGTGGGTATGGGTTTTTGGTTGGCAAGAGTAATTTTCGAGTTTAGGATGGGTATAGATTCTTGGGTGGTAATTATAGGGTTTAGGAGGGGTATGGGTTTTTGGGTGGCAAGGGTAATTTTAGGATTTAGGATGGGCATGGGGTTTGGGTGGCAAGGGTAATTTTTAGGTTTAGAGTGGGTATGGGTTTTTGGGTGATGAGGGTCATTTTAGGGTGGTATGGGTGGTAAGGGTAATTTAGGGTTTAGGGCAGGTATGGGTTTTGGGGTGTCAAGGGGAATTTTAGGGATTAGGGTGGATATGGGTTTTTGAGTGGTAAGTGTAATTTTAGGGTTATCGGTGGGTATGGGTTTTAGGGGGTAGCAAGGGTAGTTTTAGGATGGGTTTGGGTTGAGGGGTTGTGAGGTTTTACGGATATTTATATATGCCTGCATTTAATATATATATTCGGTTCGATTAGTTTTTTTCATCGTTTCTTGGAATATATAAATATATATATATATATATGTATATATATATATATATATATATATATATATATATATATATATATATATATATACACACACACAAAAGGTCTGAGATTAGGTTTGACGGCGCACTCTACTGCCGGTGACGAGGGGGACCACCCTCAAATTAGTATTTTGAAAACAAAAAAGTTCACTGCACTTCAAAAGCTCCAAAATTACAGTCTTTATTGATAGGATTAAGCAACTAGCAAAGCGTTCCAACTCAGAGACTCTTGTTCACAGTCAGTAAGTCCTTTCATTCTTTCTCTTAAATACTGAAAGTCCATCTTGCCTATAATGAAGCATTCTGCATATCGGAGTCAAAATAAACATAATAGCTTGCTTAAAAATGAAAAAGAGTGATCATTAGTTTAAAAACATATGACAGAAGTGTTTTGGGTGCTCAATTTGTAACTTCACATATCCTCCACAATAATCAATTTTCTGTTTTGATTATACCATTATACTAAGCAGTTTATGATACTGTACAATCAATTAGTCTTGTTAAATAAATTCTTTCTATGTCTCTATATTTTGATCTTCAAACTATAGAAAGAAAAGAGACAACATTATAAAATGAAAGGATAAACAATTAAGAATAACAAATTATATGAATATATTCCATCTCAAATTAAATTTCAATTCCTTTTGTAACTGATATATTTTTTCTCTCAAAGACAAGGCTAAGTGCCTAATAACCGTATATATAACGTTCTTTGTATCTGTGTGTCTCATAATCCAATTTTTTTTCATTATATAAATAAGCTTGATCATTAATACACACTATGGTCAATCTATCATTCAATTAATTGTATTCATATATTACATAACAATAAGACTGATGGTGTTTTTATTACTACTGATGATAATATCATTTCTACACTACTGCCCACTTATCCATTTTTATTTGAACCTCTACTGATTACAAATTAACAAAAGGTTCTTCGTCCATGTTCAATCCATACGGTATCTTTGTTCGAAGTTGAATGATATAGTTACTCTCCAATTATCGCACTTTTAAAGTTCTATCTCTTTTCTCTTTGTGTACCTGAGCTAAACCAAGAAATCTAATGATCTTCCAATCACTAGTGTGATGTTTATTGTGATGTCTCGCAATGGCATAACTGTGATCTTGATGTTGGATTGTTTGTGCATGTTCTAATATTCTCTTTTTCAAAGGACAAATTGTACTGCCTACATACCGTAAGCCACACTCAATTAAATATACAACATATTGGTTTTACATGTTATTCTTTGTGAGATACATATCTCTCTCCCTTTGTAATCTCTTACAGTTTTCATATTTTTAGCTATTTGACAAGCCTTGCAATTATTGCATTTATAGGATCCCAATGATCCTTTCTCCAGCCAATTACTTGTCACTTGTGAAGTGGCTTTTCACTAATATGTCTTTTATAGAACATGATTTCCTGTTTGTTACTTGGGGTCTTGAACCTATCAATTGTCCTATATCATGATCACTTTTTGATAACTTCTAATGTTTCCTGAAGACATTAATGATATCCTTACTTTCCTTAATGTAAGTATTAATCATGGATTTTCTTTTTCTTTCTTTTGCATAATTGGTATTTTGTCAATTAAAGTTTGCTCACGAGTTTTGTTCCTTGCTTTTTGAGCTCCTAATTCTATATGTGTTCTAGAATACCCTCTACAAAGGAATCTTTGCTTGACGTCCTTGAACTGAACTTCCATTTCTTTGTCATCCGAACAATTTCTCCTTGTTCTTAAAAATTCCCCAAATGGGATACTTTTAAGTAATGGTTTAGGATGAAAGCTTTTGCCATGTAAAATACTATTTGTTGCATTTTCTTTTCTGTACATGGTTGTGTGTACTTGATTATTTTCCACATAAACTTCAATATCTAAAAAATTGATTTGAGTGGCATTGATGTTTAAGGTAAATTGTAACCCACAGTCATCCTGATTTAACTTACAGAAGTATGTTTCAAATTCTTCATTTGAGCCATTCCATATAATAAATAGATCATCAATATACCGGAGCCACAAGACAATATTTTCAAGATGCATATGATCATTTTCCTGCCAAGCGATTTCCCTTTTTCACCATCCCATGGTGAGATTTGCATAACTTGGAGATAAGGAAATGCCCATGGCAGTTCTGCGAAGTTGTTTATAAATTTGATTGTTGAATAAAAAAAATTGTTTTGAAGACACATTTCAACCATTTCTAAAAGCAGCATTGAATGTTTTGTCTCTTCAATATTTCTCTGTCTAAGAAAATTTTGTAAGGCCCGAAGACCTATATTTTGTTTAATAGATGTATAAAGTGACACTACATCTATAGTCACTAAGAAATAATTTGGTTGCCATGTTATGACTGAGATTATTCTTGGAAAATCTCTAGTGTATTCAATATATGAACTCATTGACATAACCATAAGAGCAAGGTAGAAATCTACATACTTTGAGATATTCTCAAACACTGAACCACACCCTGAAACAATTGGTCTGCCAGGAGGTTTAACAATTGTTTTATGAATTTTATGAAGAAAGTAAATAGTGGGCATGATAGGGTTATTATTTAAAAAATATATATATTCCTCTTCATTGATTGGTGCTTCTTGATATCAGCCCTTTAATTTACCTCAACAACTTGTAATATCTCATTTGTAGGATTGTGATTAAATTTCTGATAATTAACGCTATTATTAAGTTGTTTCATTGCCTCTCTAACATAATCCTCACGATTTTGAATGACTATATTTCCTCCTTTATCTGCCGGTTTTATAATAATCTTGTCATTCAAAGCCAACTTTCTTAGTGCCTTTCTTTCTTCTAGTGTCGAATTTTCCCTATCTTGATGTTTATGATATTTCAAACTCTCCAGATCAGTTGTAACAGCTTCATAAAACAAAGCAAATTTGTTACCTGGATTCAACACAGGACAAAAATGTTATATTGATTTAAAATGACTGCATACATGATTATTGGTTTAGATACCCAATTCATCCATTATTTCCATGGAGGTAACCCCCTCATCAATCAAATTATGCATGAGAGCATAGCAAACGTTTATGTCTTCTATTTGTTCACTCAAAAGTCCAATGCTTATTCGTAAATCAGAGGGTATATTGTTCTTCTTAGGATGTTTGGCAAAGTATTTGGCTAGTTTGATCTTTCTTATAAACTTATGTGTATCAATTTTAGTCTCCACTTTGTCAAAATGATGTTCCGGGCAAAACAATAGACCTTTATTTAAAACTTTATTGTCTTCTCCTGTCAATGTGTAATCAGATAAATTGACTATCAAATTTTCTTCAATATTCATTGCGGTGTTTATTTCCTCTGTCTGTTGCGAAGAGGATAGTTCCTTTTCCCCCCTTCCTCTTCTGGTCTTTCTGTACCTGGTTGTAAAAGCTTTAGTTGGTCTCTGCCTCATCCGCATCCTCAGCCCCTTCCTTTTGATACTTGTTGATCCCGATACATAATTTGCATTTCTTTAAGCAATGTTGTTTCTAAACCTTGGTTCATTACTCTCCTCACTTTCACTTAATTCCACATCCGATTCACTAATTGTTTCCCCTGTAGTTTGAATGTTAATTTTAGATCCTGATGTATATTATTGTTTAATTACATCAAATCGATGGGCAAAGGTCAATATTGTTCCATTTTTGTAGTCACTTTCATCTCTAAGAAATGTCCTCTGCCTGCGTGCCTCGACTTCAGATTCATGTTTGTCTAATGTTTCTTCCATCATGCGTCTCAGTTTCATTACTTCATCTTTATTGAATGATATAGTTACTTTATCTTCAAGTTCCCTAATTGAATTTGTTATACTTTCCACATCCATTTTCGCATATTTGATTAATATGAGCATCATATTACGTGAGAACAACATGTTGTTTTCGCCCCATTCAATTAATAACTCCGGTTTGATGTACGGATGATTTGGTAAGGTGAAGATATGCAATTCCCTCGGTACTCTACCCACTTCAACATATTTTCGTAACGTCAAGATTTCCCAACTTTTAGTTATCTCTTTCCGGTACAATTTCTCAAGTTAAAAAAAAGTAGAGCGTGTATCTGTCAATTCTTTTCGTTCAATAATTGTGACATTCTTCGAATTCGAGGGTCGAAGAGTGGAGAACAGTGTCTCTGCTTTCTGAGCTCGTTTCGCCACCCTGGCTTCCATCAGAGGGCAGTATAAAACCAATTAATTAAAAGAACTCACAAAGTTGATATTTTATCCTACAGTATATCTGATAACAGAGCCTAAGGCCTATTACCATATGTAGGCTGCATCAATATAATTTCTTGAAAAATACAATGTTATTGCTTCACTTCAAAAAAGAGAGAGCTGGTGGATTTACAAAAAAGAAAACAATAGATTTTTTACTTTACCCAGCAGGATTTGCAGAGTTGTACAATGATGTTCAACTTTATTCACACATTCCTCAATGCGGGTTTTTGTAATCGTTGTAAAACAGAGAGTTCATTTGCTCTGTGATTTTGTCACCATTCTTTTTTTCTTTTTTCTTCATCCAACATAAACATGCGATTGCTTATCCACGCTGTATACGCACTCACCGCACTCCAAAATATATACGAATTCCATGGTTTTTGTGAATTACAAAGTTCCTTTGCTTCGTAATTCTTATTGCCATTTTCTTTTTAACCACCATGCACGTGCAAGTGTTTTTCAGCGCGTTGTAAATCCTTCAGCAAGGAACCTCCTTTGAAGTTTTAGACACACTTCTTACAATGTTACAATGTTTCTCCCAGGTTATATCTCCTGCTGGCAAATGGATATCGGGTGACGCCGCTCCTCAATGGAATAAAAACAAAAGGTCCGAGAGCAAGTTTGATGGTGCACTCTACTGCAAGTGCCGGTGGCGAGGGGAACCACTGTCGAATTAGTATTTTAAAAACAAAAAAGTTCACCGCTCTCCAAAAGCTCCCAAATTACAGTCTTTATTGATAGGATTAAGCAACTTCCAACGCGTTTCAACTCAAAGAGAGTCTTGTTCATGGTCAGTAAGTCATTTCACTCTTTCTCTTAAAAACTGAAAGTCCATCTTGCCTATAATGAAGCATTCTGGATATCGTAGTCAAAATAAACATAATAACTTGCTTAAAAATAAGAAAGAGTGATAATTAATTTAAAAACATACAATGGAAGTATTTTGGGTGCTCAATTTGTAACTTCACATACCCTCCATAATATTCAATTCTCTGTTTTGATTATACCAATTAACTAATCAGTTTATGATACTATACAATCAATCAGTCTTGTTAAATAAATTCTTTCTATGTCCCTATATTTTGATTTTCAAACTATAGAAAGAAAAGAGATAACAATATAAAATGAAAGGATAAACAATTAAGTATAACAAACTATATGAATTTTTTTATCTCAAATTAAATTTCAATTCCTTTTGTAATTAATATATTTTTTCTCTCAAAGCCAAGGCTAAGTGCCAAATAACCGTATATATAACGTTATTTGTATCTGTGTGTCTCATAATCCAAAATGTTTTTCATTATATAATTAAGCTTGATCATTAATACACCCTATGGTGAATCTGTCATTCAATTAATTGCATTCATATATTACATAACAATAAGACTGATGGTGTTTTTATTACTACTGATGATAATATAATTTCTACACTACTGCCACTTATCCATTTTTATTGGAACCTCTACTGATTACAAATGAACAAAAAGTTATTTGTCCATGTTCAATCCATACGGTATCTTTGTTCGAAGTTGAATAATATATTTACTCTCTAATTATTGCAATTTTAAAGTTCTATCTCCACCTCTTTTGTCTTTGTGTATCTGAGCTAAACCAAGAAATCTAATGCTCTTCCAATCACTAGGGTGATGTTTATTGTGATGTCTCGCAATGGCATAACTGTGATCTTGATGTTGGATTGCTCGTGCATGTTCTAATATTCTCTTTTTCAAAGGACAAATTGTACTGCCTACATACCGTAAGTCACACTCACTTTCAATTAAATATACAACATATTGGCTGTTACATACTATTCTTTTTGAGATACATATCTTTCTCCTTGTGCAATCTCTTAGAGTTTTCACATTTTTAGCTATTTGACAAGCCTTGCAATTATTGCATTTATAGAATCCCAATGATCCTTTCTCCAGCCAATTGCTTGTCACTCGTGAAGTGAAGTGGCTTTTCACTAATATGTCTTTTATAGTACATGATTTCCTGTATGTTACTTGGGGTCTTGAACCTATCAATTGTCCTATATCATGATCACTTTTTAATAACTTCCAATGTTTCCTGAAGACATTAATGATATCCTTACTTTCCTTACTGTAAGTAAGTATTAATTGTGGATTTTCTTTTTCTTCCTTTTGAGTAATTGGTATTTTGTCAATTAAAGTATGCTCATGGGTTTTGTTCCTTGCTTTCTGAGCTCCAAATTCTATATGAGTTCTAGAATACCCTCGTCGAAGGAATCTTTGCTGAACGTCCTTGAACTGAACTTCCATTTCTTTGTCGTCCGAACAATTTCTCCTTGTTCTTAAAAATTACCCAAATGGGATACTTATAAGTAATGGTTTAGGATGAAAGCTTTTGCCATGTAAAATACTAAAGAGTGAAAGGACTTACTGACCGTGAACAAGACTCTCTTTGAGTTGAAACGCGTTGGTAGTTGCTTAATCCTATCAATAAAGACTGTAATTCTGGAGCTTTTGGAGTGCAGTGAACTTTTTCGTTTAAAAAAAATAAATATATATATATGTATATATATATATATATATGTGCACATTCTTATGTATTTAGGCATGTGTAAATATATACAATTACACACACATATATATAAATATATGTATATATATATATATATATTTTTTTTTTTTAAGTGTTTGTAACCTACCTGTACATTTTTTACAAAAAATATTCCTTTACCATGTATTTTCTTACCACATAAATGTAAGTATTTTACAGGAAAATATAAACCCTTTGTGTGTGCGTATATATATATATATATATATATATATATATATATAGTGTTTATACTTGCCTTTAAAATACTTATATTTAATGGTGAAAGCTTAAAAACTTAACCACGCATATGCCCTTATCATTTATGCTTTTACAATGAAATTCATTGTAAAGACGTGTGGTAAAGGCATAATTGTTGTAAAAAACGTGTGGTAAGGGTTATGCGAGGTAATAGCATTTACGTTGTAATGGCTGCCATGTAATGGCACGTGTTGCAACAGAATGTGTGGTTCCGTCATACATCCCTTTGGAGCATATACAAGCAGACATTCGGAATGCGCGGATGGTGTAAATTATTTCCGGACTTACCTTCTTACTAGAATGTGGTGTATTAGTTGGATGGCCATGTCCTGATGAGGCCCCATGAGTAGTTCGGGAATGAAACATTGATGATTCCCCTCATCAATTGTTATTGAGGATTTACGAGTAAATGGACTGATCACCCAGATGGACCCTCTTTTCCATCAAATTTTATTCTGATAATTATTTTACAACCATTGAGATTTGTACAGTGTCTTGAATGCTAGTTTATGTTGTAACTATTATCACCTTTTGAGGACTGCATCTGTTGCACTTCATTCCATGATATCACTCTGTATTATATTTCACTGCACATGGACTGTTTTAATACAATTGCGACAAAAATCCAGATGGATGCTTTTTCTTCTGTTTAATTTAGTTACTATAGAACTACATTTCTTATTTGTTTGAAGATTCCTCCTAATTTGAGGTGAGGTATACTGATACGAATGAGTCCCAGGTGACTATTTGTTTGTAATATAGTCATCCCTACCTGCCCGAATACCCAAGGGCTTCTATTCTTCACCCAAATTTCTTTGTCTCCATGTCTTTACTTTTGAATATTATTTAATGCAAACTGAGTGTATTGATGCTGCGCAGACGCTGCTACAAAATGTGATGTTTCTATAATTCTTCTAAATCCCATTGGTTATTTATTTTTAGTGCAACATGCTGGTGGTTCTTTTGACTCATTTCCCAATCACAAACCAAGATTTGTACTTGTCCTTGTATTTATGTAAGATTTCTCTCACAAACAGTGCAATGTTTTCCCTATCACTTGTCTTTCTGTCTGTGTGCGCCTGACTATTTTAGTTTTTGCTGCTGGGCTTTTTTTTGTCAAGAGAGACAGAACTGTGGGTGGCCACTTCACTATATACTAATGACAACACTATTCATTTTTTCGGGGTTGTTTAAAAAGTCTCAAAATTACAAATATAGAAGCCATAAAACCACATCTACCACAAATCGGACTATATGTAAAACGTGATTTACAGCTGTGGGACTTGTTGGGCATTCTTAAACTGACTCCTATTCAATTCTTATTTGCGTGATTGTGGAACCATTACTAAACATATAAAACATATTTTTTGTTTTTAAATCATTTAACGTGTATCCTATAAAATTTCACAAAGAATTCCTAGGAACTGGAAAGCCTTTTATTTGGAAATGAGTAAATCAAATTGTTTTTTTCGCTGTTTTGCTGCCTGTACAACAGAACAACGAAACAGTGGTGTTATTGGTTTTCCTGTTTTGCACTGGTGCTACGTTTTTATAATAATAAGGGTCCTAGTTTAATGCTATATATACCTCGCTACACTTACCGCAGTAGGTCAAGTGGTGCTCGTAACAGCTATCGTGAGGCAATAGTTTATTTTTAAGATTTACCTGAAGTATTTACTTCTGAGTGCGGAAGGTCGCCGACCCTTTCCAAAAATTATGCGTTAACTTCCAAGGTTGTCTTTTATCTTAATAGCTCTTCTCGCTGGCATTTGGTGAAGGGACGTCTGGAAGTGATAACTAGGGTGACCACCTGGCAATGAGGCAAATTCTGGACAGGACTGTAAAAAATTCAGGACAAAGGGTCAAAATTCAGGACAAAAATTCAGGACAAAGGGTCAAAATTCAGGACAAAAATTCAAGAACAAACGTCCGTTTTACAGACACACGCAAGAGAGGCCATGCCTCACTATGTTGTCAGTGCATTTATTTACTCTTTTTTAACATAGCACTATTAATTCACTGTGGACCTTTTGTGATTGCCTCCTGGTGTGCTGCATTCAGGTGTCACATTACGTCCTTGTTCAGTAGTAAATTAATGCCCTTCACGGCAAGGCCATCACCCCTACCCAAATCTACCCGATCTTTCCTGAAGAGAAAATAGCAAAATTTTGCTTATGTTTCTGAACATTTCAAAACCCCTGGCAAACAGTTTGGGAAACATTAAGGTAATTAACCTTATGCTAGTTTAAACAAATTGAACAAAAACACCTGGCTTACCCCAACCGCCCATGGACTTTCAACCTAATTTTTTTTAAAGAGGCAGGGCAGATGGTGTGGGTGACAGTCTCACACGTAATGACAGGATGTGATGTACCCATAACTTGTCTGTAGTCTCACTGCACTAGAGTGTATGTTTGGGACTCTACATTTATCTCAGAAATGGGAGCCCCGACTAACAATCAAAGATAATAAAAGTGTAGGATGAAATCGAGATCAAATGGGAGATCCACAGCAAGTAATTCAAAGGGTTGTTGCGAACAACTGGATAAATAAAGAAGAGAAGAACAAGGTGGGACAATTCCTAAAATCAGACAAGATGGGTCCACCAAGACTATTTGAAGGTATTGGGTACCTGGGGAGTTGTCTGCACACAGGAGCAAAACAGAAAGGGCACTGTCAAGTGGTTGAACAATCAACACCCATCCACCTTGGCAAACTCTTCTGGTGCAATGGTTCGCTGTTAGTGCTTGTGAAGGGTGAGCAGGGGCCAGACCCCTTGCAAGGTTGTGCAAGGCAATTGCCCACTTAGTCCATGTCTTTATATGGTTTTGAAATTGAGCAAAAGCCAAACTAGAGATCTGGGTTATCCCTAAGTGTCAAGTACACATAGAATCTTCAAAATATTTGGGATGTAAATTGCACAAACAAAATTTACAAATTTTAAAATTTAATTAGTGTTTCTTTAACATATGGCACTGTTTTCGCCTTCATACACAATTAGATCTCAGATTGACCTGGGAACCAGTTACCTTTCGATACCTAATGATTAATATCTACCATTCTTACATTGATTTCCAGGATGAAAATCTCGGCAGAGCGAACGGTCCCTCCAAGCCCAGTTTGCTTTTTGGTCTTCTCTTCTGCTTTCTGTAGAGGCCATATGGCACTAGCGAAGATGGTGTGCTACCACAATGATAGTATTATTTTGCAAACCTTCCCCTGCTCGTCCTTCATTCCTTCTTCAGATAGGCCACATCATCTGATTTGGTCGCTGCGGCGCCATCAGGAGCTCTTTCCACTCTAAAACTAACTGTGACTGCAGGTGGATTAGATCTTCTGGACTTAGAATGCTTTTATTCAGCTGCAGATTTCCAATGGGTGGCTCACTGGATTTCTGCCCACCTCTGCATGAGATGTGGTTTACCAGTAAAGACTTTTAAGGAAGGCTTAATGCACTGCTCATCATTTCCTACTGACCATTCTATGGATCACCATCCGGGGTTATCATGCATGGCTTTCTCTTGCCTTGCCAGAACCTGTAAACTCACTGACACGAAGAAACCCAATGCTCCTGCACTACCTTTGCTAAGCCTTCCCACTCGCACAGGATGGCTGTGCTCAGAGCAACTCCATCAGTGGCATGTTGCAGGTGTCTTAAAATTGGGGACTTTGTTTCTGAACAGTGAGCTACTAAATTTCCAAACCCATGTGGCAGACTACCATCTTCACCCAGTCAACTCCTTACTTACAACCACCTTAAATAATCATTAAATGCCCTATTTTATGTCTGCTACCTAGCACTAACCCTACAAGAGGTGTGCCAGAAGCTCTGTACCATAGGAAATGGTGGCAAACTGATGTAATGGGTGTACAGACCTATCCTGCAACATGGAAACCACTCCAGGTCTTCTTGTCATACTGCCTGGGTGATTGATGTACCAAACCTCTGCAAGATATGGACTAAAATACTGGACTTTCCCCACAAAGTATCCCACAGCAGTCACTTTAAGTAAATTCATTGTGCTTCCTTGTGAATACATTCTGCTCGTTGCTTGCCATTGGCCTTGTGGTTTGTAACTCACAATTTGCTGCATTCAATTTGCTGGCTTTATTTGTTTTAGGCTATGCAGCTTGAATTCCTCCCTTCCCTTGCCAAAACCTTATTTACAGTATCCTGCTGAGTGCCCCCTTTCTGTAAACAGGCCTGTAAACCTTGTTCTTATCTTATCATATTTGCTGTGCATTCAAAGAACAAAGTCAAATGTCAGGCTCTGTCTTCGGTGGGAACTTAGTGTTTACTTTCCTTTCTCTGACTTCAAAGTGAGAGGATTTATGAAACAATCTTGCTGGATACTGGGGTTAGGAAAGAGTTTTTTCTATCACATGACAACATTTAAATAGACTTCAGAATATATCAGAATTTGAAGTACAAATCAAGCACATTTTTGTTAATTCTGAACTGTGCTGGAAACAAATACCTTTACATGATTAAAACAAATCATTGCTTTAGGTGATGCAATTTCCACACATCATGCACAATATAGTTTGATTTGAAAAACTGTATATCTGTGCAAATGTAATGGTCATTTCAATCAAAAATGTGTTGTCTGTAATGGCAGTGTGTTACCACACCATGCATGCTCCACTCCACTCCGCTCTGCTCTGCTCTGCACCACTCCACACCACTGCACCCTACTCTGTATCACTCCACTTTACGCCACTCCATGCCACTGCCCTCTTCTCCATTCGGAACCACTCCACATTATGCCACTGCTCTCTATGCTACTTCACACTATGCCTCTCTACTCTACTCTGTACTACTCTACTCTAAGCCACTGCACTTTACGCCTCTCTACACCACTGCGCTCTGCTCGTCTGCACGCCATACCACTCCAGTCTAGGCAACACCAATCTAATCCGCACAACTCCACTCTGCAACGCTGCACTGTACGCCACTGCACTCTAAGCTAATACACTCTATTCTAATGCACTTTACTCTGTAACACTCAACTCTATGCCCCTGCACTCTACGCCCCTGCACTCTACATCAATACACTGTACATCATTCTAATCTACTCTGCTCCTCTGCACTCTATGCCACGGCACTTTACACTACTTTACTCTATGCCATCACACTCTATGCCACTTTATGCAACTCCACTCTAACCTGCACTTCTCCACTCTAAGCCACCTCACTCTACTGTGAAATAATCTACTTTATGCCACTGCATTCTATGCCACTGCACTCTACCCTGCACCTCTCCACTCTATGCAACTGCACTCTACTCTGAAACAATCTATTCTACGCCACTGTACTCTATACTACTCTGACCACTGCACTCTAGTTCAATGCACTCTACACTACTGCAAGCTGACACTCTGCAACACTGCTCTGGCCGCCACTATACTCTACACCACTCTGCTCTGTACTACTGCATTTTGCACCAATATACTCTATTCCACTGCATTCTATGCCACTCTACTCTGCCCAATGCCACTCTATGCAACTGCACTCAACACCAGTGTACTCTAAACAACAGCACTGCCCTTTACTCTGCACCACTGTACTCTATGCCACTGTTCTCTGTACCACTCTACACCACTGCACTGACACTCTACTCTGCAACTCTGCACTCTACACCACTCTACTCTATGCCACTGCACTCTAGGCACTATACTCTACTCTACACCACTCTACAATACTCCACTCTGCACCACTACACTCTATGCCACATGATTCTACTCTGCACTGAGTACCACTCTGCACCACTCTGCATTACTGCACTCTCTGCTACTCTATTGTATGCCACTCTACTCCACTGCACTCTATGTAACTCTACCCCATGCCACTGCACTCTGCGCCAATGCACTCTAAACAACTGCACGCCACTGCCCTCTACCCTGTACCACTGTACTCTACGCCACTGCTCTGTGCCACTCTACTCCACAAAACATCACTGCACTGACACTCTACTCTGCAGTGTTGCACTCTCCACCACCGTACTATACACCAATGTACTATGTACTACTGCATTCTATTCCACTGCACTCTATGCCACTCTACTCTGCATCACTCCACAGCACTTTGCCCTACTCTGCACCACTCTACACTACACCACTGCACTCCCTGCAACGTGAGTCTACTCTGCAATCTATGCCACTGCACCACTCTACACTACTGCTCTCTCTTCCACTCTATTGTATGCCACTCTACTCCACTGCACTCTATGCCACTCTACTCTGTCCCATGCCACTCCATGCCACTGCACTCTAAACCACTGCACTCTACGCTAACGCACTCTAAACAACTGCACTGTACCCCACTGCTCTGTACTTTGAACCACTGGGCTCTATGCCACTGCTCCTATGCTACTCTACTCCACACCACACCACTATGCCACTAGCTTTAAGCCATGCTGAACAGCAGCTACTTTGCAAAGCCAATAACTCTTTCGTAGATGAGACCTACTGGCTTTGCCAATGTTTGTTAGTACTATGAGGTACTGAGGTACCTGAAAGAACTGTAAAAAATACAATTACATCATAATAAAGGCTGCTACAAAATGTGCGAATACATTTCGGTTAAATAAAAAAAAAAAGCGCTTCTCAAATACAGATTTGAATAATATACAGTTTCTACCTAGTGCTAAAAAAATGTTATAACACTCCATTAAAACCACACACTCCACAGCTCACCTTGGAAAACCATTACAATACCTCTCTGAAAGAAATATCTTTCCCACCAGAAAACTTCAAGTGGCTCCTTTTAGTAAATTCAATGCAGGTTTTCAAGCCCCTTTGTATTTGCAGATTTACCAGTTGCCCACATTTGCATGTCTTTAGGGAAGGAGACCCCCTGGCAAGAAGGCCTTTTCTTATCTGTCTGCCCCCTCCCTCCCTCAGAGCACAAGAGACCCCCTGCCTTCCAGCCCAGCTGGGGAAACTCCTCTGCCCGTAATTTCGCCCTGCCTCCATTGCCCTTTAGGTGAAAGGCTAAAATTACGGACAAATGCCGTCCGTTAAAGCTTTCATCACGGACAACGGACAGCAGGGCGAAATTACGGACAGTCCGTGAAATTTACGGACGGGTGGTCACCCTAGTGATAACAGTGTAGTAACAAAGCCCCCCCCCCCCACCGCAGCCTGGGAGCTGCTGGGAACCGAGCTCAAGGGGAGCCCCTGGCCCGGGTGAGTCCGGGGGTGGAGGGGGAGGGGAAGGGGAAGTGGGGGTCCGTGTTCTATACACGGGGCCCCTCTCCATTTTCGTGACGCCACTGCGTGTTGATTATTAGGGCCATGTGCGCGTAGAAGACATGTTGATAAGTGAAATCTAGGGGCCAGACTCAGTCACAACGAGGTTGTAAACCTCCACTTGGGTACACGCAGTACTTAATTTGAGAGCGCCGGTGCCCGGAGTTCTGCCGCGCAACACGAGTCCGCTGCAATTAAATGTACTCTCACGTAATTCCAAGGTTGTTTAATCCTAAATTCACCTCACGCCTCTTTAACCCACTACTAGACACTCCCTGCTCCTTCAGCTCACTCTTGCAGATTTCCTCGTTCTTCCTTTTTGGCGGTTTTTCTGTCTTTCTCCTTCGTGAGTTTTTCACTCTCTTGCTCTTGGTAAATGTCTGATGCAGACAAATAAGTGCCGAGCTCCAGAAATACGTGGCTGTTTCCCCCACCAGCAACTACCAGCTCAAATTAAGCACTGAAGCCGAGATATACCCTACACACAGCAGTTGTAACTCAACTGCCTGCAGAGATGTACAATTGTTTTCCTGATTCATGTAAGGTGTAGGTGCGTCGTCAGCAGGGACATCTTAACTATTTTGGGGACCTTGGGCCAAACATATTTTGGGGTCCCATGTTCCGAATGTCTTTGAATTTATGATTCACTTTCAGCTCTTTTATGCCCTCTTTGGCCAGGTTACTGCACAGGCACACTGGTCCAAATTGTGTTTACATCTAATGTTCAGGGATAGTGAGGTGTGTTTTCAATACTGTAACACAGTAGCATCTCACTATTATTACTGCAAATAATCTCTGTCACACCTCCCATTTCTCATATGTGTGGTCCTATTGGGATCTAAAAGAAACTTGTTTATGGGTGTTGCATGAAGCATAAAACATTTTCTGCAAAATGTCTGGAAAAGAATCTCGCACATCACCCACATTAAAAAATAAATTAGAGGACAACAGTATTTAAAACACTCTTTTTAAGAATTAGTGGAGGTCGTCAGAGCAAGGCTCTCTGCAGATCGGAAATGGCTCCAGCAGGAGGCCTCCTGAGAGGCTGGGGCCCTAGGCCAGAGTCCGCTTTGCTCATGCCTTAAAACGTCTCTGGTTGTCAGCGTCATTTAGGAGCTTACGTGCCCTGATGCCACTGGGGACGGCATACAATGAAAGATTCACCTTTTGGCTTGGTATATGATTTACAGGTACATAGAAACTTCAAAGTTGAGGACATTTAGGAAGCATAACTTTGTACATTTAAACGGACGTACCTCAGTGACTGTCATTGAAAATATTTGGGTCGAGAAAGCATTATGTGAGTCACAACGTATATGGTGGTCTTACATTGGCTTAAGGCTGTAAAGAAAGCCAATGCAAGGCCAGCCAAAGTCATGAGTAATAACTGGTGATTTTCAAAACGTAGAGTACCACACTCTAGAGAAGAGTCTGTAAGTAAGATACATGGGTATGATCTTCCCAGATGCAGTGCTTTAAATGGCCCGGTACTGAGTTCCAGCACTTTTTTATTTTGAGAAGGAGAATACCAGCACTTCTCAAGAAAAACGTAATACTTTTAATTGGAGAGTACCGGCACTTCTCAGAAACAAGCAGGTACTCTGGTTGAGAGTACCTGCATTTCTATTTTTCCATTTCAAGCACTGTCCAGATGATATAGTGATCAAGATATTAAAGCCCTGGGGATCGTCTGTGCAGGTTGTTTAGTGTCATATTCTTCTAGTTCTTGCTATTTGGCATTGATGTAGCACACAATAGATCTTTAGTATGGTATAGAAGTGCCTCAAGAGCTCTGGGATGAATTTCCAAAAGTTCTGAGCTCTACGTTGCAGACCGAGTGTAAGTAGGGTGAGGAATTTTTCTCCATCCTCAGGTTCTGTGAGAGATGATAGACTGCTATATAAGGGATAAAATACCCACACTGTTGTACATTGCAAGGATATTGCAAGTCACAGAGGACTTTCATAACCATTTAGAACAAGGCCAAAGGCTGAGTTCCAGAACCCTGAAGTGAATTGCAATATCCTTATCATGTACGCCGTGGGGTACTTTATTCCATATAATAAATTGTCGCACCATCACATTTCCCACAAACCACTTAAACCTTGGTGCATATCTCTTTCATATGAAAGATTGAGCATGTTTGCAAACATGAAGAATAAAACCTCTATTGCAAAATTAAACACATCAAAACCTATTTGTTGTAAACAGATAGGTGGAAACAAAATATTTTAATACAATCAAAACAAATCAATATAGTAGGTGATGACAATTCCACATATTATTGTTTGTATGCTGTATACTTTAATCAGTAATACTGTATGTCTGTGCAAGTGTAATGGTCATTTCATTTGAAAACATGTCTGTAATGGCAGTGTGCTACCACACAATGCATTGGCAGTGTGCTACCACACCATGCACACTTCACTTTACGCCACAACACTGTACTCTGCACCACTCCATGTCATTGTACTCTACACCGCTCCATGCCACCTCACATCACTGCACTCTACTCTGCACCACTCCACTCTGTCACTGCTCTCTACACATTTCTGCCCTACCTAGCACCAATCTATTTTATGCCAATACAACCTACGCCATTCTATTCTACTCTGCACCACTGCACTCTTTGCCACTGCACTCTACATTACCACTCCAGTCTAGGCCACTCCACTCCACTCCACGCCACTCCACTCTATTCTACACCACTCTACAACGCAACACTCCACTCTATTCCAATATACTCGATGCCAATGCACTCTACTCTGTATCATTCCACACCACTGCACTCTACGCCAATCCACCCTACACCACTCTAATCTATTCTGTATCACTGCACTGTAGGCCACGCCACTCCACGTCGACTGCACTCTAACCTGCAGGACTCCACTCTATCCTGCACCACTCCACTCTACCCCAATTCACTCTACTTTGAAATAATCTACTCTGTGCCACTGAACCAGGGGCGGTTTCTTCTCAGGGATATAAGGGTGTTGTCTCCACCAGGCGCCAGTGGTATAAATTAGAAATTATGGGCCTGAGTGAAATCTTGGCGGACTAAGTCCTTTTCATGTCCAAGGACTACTGTGCTCCATGCCTGCTTCTCTGTAGGTGCAGCCTGCAGGGGTGGCCAATCAGGGAGATTGGGAGTGAATGCCGGCAGCATCAGCTAACATCCAGTGCACATGTTGGGTTGGATAGGTCTTGGAGATGGTATCATGGTGGAGTGAAACGTGATGCGGATCCATGACATTCGAGGTGTCATTATAAAGAGATGTGCAAACATTCTCTTCTTGCAGGACTAGCTGAGAGTCTGTTAACTGAAGTAGCATTTCCAGCAAGAAAGGAAGTTTTGTTCAGACCCTTTACAACTAATGGGCATATGTGCTATTATTACTAAGAGTCTTGGATATCATTTGGGGATTCAAGGACCAGTGGAGAATTAAGCCTTGAAGAAGTCCAGCTTTGGATGAAACACGTGTCGGCTGATGCTACATGTGGGCTCAACATACATCTTCTAGTCCCACTGACTTCAAGTTTACTTTATCACAACAAAAATAAGAATACATTACTATTTTTGTAATAGTTGTTTGACAGTGGATTCTCATTGTATTAATTCGTGTTATGTCATGATTTGTATTGTATTTTATGTGTTTTTGTTAATAATATATGTCTTTTTTTATGTATTAAAATACATTTTGCTATGTACATGTCAATAGGAGAACCTACATCATTGTTGCTAATGGAAGAATAGTACAGCAGGTACATTTTTGATTTCCTATCATCAACTTTAGAGCCGTTACTGGCCTTCTGCATTTGTATATTAAGAATAATTGGTGTGCTCCGCTATCTTTTTCTATTGTTTGTTACTGGTTTTCTGTGGGGAATTCCAGGAAGCACATCATGGCAACGATGTGTTTTGGTGTATGAGCACCTCCAATCATAATTACATTCAGGAATACTATGGGAGTGTGCATTGATACTCTTGTTCAGTGTTGCCACAAAACTTTTTTGAGGTCTTGGACTGTGTCTGATCCTACATACGCACTTCAAAGCTCAAACCCAGCGCTCTGTTTGGGAGCCAGGGGAACACAGCACAGCCCCTCTGGCCTTCTTTGGAGCACTGGGCTCACCCGCTCCAACCAATCACTGGTTTGCTCTCATGCACCTTTAAGTATAAAAAGAATGAGAGAAAAGCCGGGATTTGTTTGGGGAGAGTAGTCTGCCCATGTGGGCTCACACTTTCAAGGCAGCACTAGGGCGGGATGATTAAGAACATAACCAATCACTCTGTGGCTTTATTTCAAAGCCACACATTCATTGGTTATGTTTTTTTTAATGGTGACGTGATAGTACTGCTTCTGACCGTCGTGGCCAGTTTGCGGTTTTCTGCTTGACCCAGTAAGGACTGATAATAGTCAGGTAACTAATTTTAATTTATGTGCCTCTATGTATGTGACCCCTGCCACCTCACGGGATAGATCGATTTCACTTAGCTAGTGCTCACGATCATCTCGCAGAACATAGCACCATACACGTGCACTTTGCCAACTCACAAGGCATATCACCGTGCACGCTGCATCTCACAAGAGAGTGATTGTCACCTATCACCATAAATGTGTATCAACATCCTATGATTTCATTCTTGGCAAATGACCTAATCGTACTGTGCCTATGAAAATGAATTTGACCTTGTAGTTTAATGTCATCTAGTGTTAATGTTAAGTGCTTCAGCTCCCTTGGGCCGAGACTGCGCTGTAAAAACACTGCAAAAAAGATCACAAAGTCTGACGTCTCCATGAACACCTTTGGACTTCGACCACATAATCTTTCAGTTGCTCAACGAGTCTGCAAGAAAATGGGAGACGGATGCCAATAACGCTGCTTCTACCACAGGGATGTGACAGTCATACTTTGCACGATAGAGCATCCTCACTTTGCATTGTGCGCTGGCCGTGCACGCGCACCTTGCAGTCTCACCAGGGTAATGAGCAGTCCCTGAAGTGGCGGACACATGGATAGCGTTGGCGGGCACAATGACAGTGATAAGGTTCTAACGTCGTAACCTTCTTTATAGGAAGCGTTAAGATACATTTCTGAGTAAGAGTGCGGAGCTAGGAACTTGACAGATTTTCAGAGATGTATAAAACGGCACTAAAGAAAGACGTGAGCATATGGAAAATATATATTATATTTGCTTTGAAAGTAGCTGTACTGGGATGCTTCTATGCAACAAGCCAACAATGACTAGATCACTGTGGGCCTGAATTAGAGTTTGGCGGAGGGGAATAGCCCATCACAAATGTGACGGATATATCGCCCGCGTATTACGATTCCGTAATAGCCTATGGACATAGTAATATGGCAGACGGGATATCCGTCACATTTGGGAAGGAGTAACCCGTCACCAAACTCTAAATCGGACACTTAATACTCAAGTGTGAGAGGCGCTCATCTAACAAAGTCACCAGTCACTGAAGAATAGCTGTGTTTAAGGACACCATACGCAGATTGGTTGATGAGGGGCAGGGTGTCTTCCTGGTTCTATTGGACCTATCGGCAGCATTCGACACCATTGGCCCTCACATTCTGCTAGACCGTTTATATCAGGCAGGCATTAGAGACCAGGCTCTCAAGCTGATCGAGTCCTTTCTATCAGATAGGTGGGCCACAGTCAGCAGCGGTGATTTTAGATCCCCGGCCTACCTCTTGCCGTGTGGGGTCCCTCAGGGCTCTTCCCTCAGCCCTACGTTATTTAATGTGTACGTGGCACCGCTGGCAGAGCTAATCCGCTCCTTCGGCTTTATCCCAACTTCTTATGCAGACGACACTCAGATTATCATCCCGATTAACAAAGATATGGAGGAAGTGGCCACCCGCTTCAATGCCTGCATGACAGCAGTAAACAACTGGATGAAGGCCAATTGGCTAAAACTTAATTGTGAAAAAACTGAGATTCTGTGCTTTGGGATCAAGAGGGAACACTGGTCTTCCATCTGGTGGCCTAAAGAGTGTGGCACTCTTCCTGTGCCAGGGTCTACCTCGAGGAATTTAGGATTACTGTTTGACGATCAACTGTCGTTCAAACCCAAGGTCAATCAGATAATTAAGACCTGTATATGGACTCTGAAGAAACTAAAAAAAGTATTTCCTTTTATTCCACAATCTTGCAGAACTACTGCAACTCTGGCTCTAGTTATTTCCAGATTGGATTACGAGAATGCGCTTCTGCTCAATTTGGATAAACAATCACTGAATAAGCTACAGTTGATGCAGAACACTGCAGCTAGACTTCTACTGAAACTTCCCCGCGGGGCTTTTGCTAAGAGGTGCCTCAGAAATCTACACTGGCTTCCGGTGGCCCAGCGGATCTCTTTTAAGGCTCTCTGTATTACTCACAAGGCCGTCCATGGGATTGGGCCTAAGGCATTAACCACCAAGCTGCAATGGTATAGACCTAGTAGGCTGTTGCGATCTGCCTCTGCCTATCGAATCCAAACTCCCCGCACCAAAAAAGCGAAGTGGGGAGATAGAGCATTCACCATCGCGGCTGCTAAAATCTGGAACTCACTCCCATTGGATTTAAGGCAAGAACACAATTATCTAACATTTAGGAGACTGGTCAAGACCTGGCTCTTCCCGCAATAAGGTTTGGAGTCTCATTGTTAGTAGACCCTGCCTCACCCAGTTAGCGCTTCGATGCCCTAGGGCCGGAATGCGCTTTACAAATACTCAATACATACATAAATACTTTCCAGAGAGGATTTCTCTCCTTCCTGTGTAGAAGGTAGGTCACCATGCACCCTGATTCTCACGAGAAACCTATCATTACCATGAACGTCGCTCACCATCACATGATTCTGGGCAAGTCACTTAATCGTCCCATGCCCAAGAAAATAAACGTGACCTTGTGTAGTGTAACTGCTGCTCATGTAAAGAACTCAGATGCCCTTTGTCTTAGTTTGCGCTATAATAAAGGTACAAAAAAAGTAGGGGCAGATTTATGGAAAGTAGCGCTGCACCGAGTGCAGAGCCACTTTCCCTGCGCCCCTTAGCACCCCCAACTGCCACCATGTGTGCTGCGCGTATTTTAAATACAGTGCACCAGGGCGCAGGGTAGGGGGCAATAGTGTCTTTTTCATGACGCTATTGATGTACTCTGCAGGAGTAGCGCCAAAATGTTGGAGCTACTCCTGCAGAGTACATAGGGGCCCATTCTAAAGAATGGACGTCCCCTTTTAACGCCTGCTCTGGAGCAGGCATTAAAAGTGCCGTAAAAAATAGTGCAAGGAAATCTCATAGATTTCCTTGCACCATTTCTCCGGGTCCCCTAACGGGGAACGCCCCCTTTGCATACATTATGCCTGGCGCAGGCATAATGTAGCGCAAAGGGTTACAGAGTGGCGCAATGCATGCACTGTGTAATTCTGTAAATACAGCGCAGGGATTTCAGCCTCGTTGGGTCACATTAACTTACAAAATAATGAGGTTAATGTGGCGCAAGGTGGTGCTAGGGCATTATTAAAATGCCCCTCAGTCTGACTTCTTCTTGAACACCCTTTGACTTCAGCCATACAATATTTTAGGTGCTCAACCAGTTCAGAATATTATGGGGACTAAGAGCCAAGGAACTGCTTCTACCATACTTTTCCCGAAGGCTCATCCCCACTTTGCATTCAGTACTGATTTTTCATGGGTCTGCTTTATTCCTCTACTGCTTTAAAAAACAGCAAAATACAAAAGCAAATCACTGTATGCATTAGGCAGACTCGTTATTTCCATTAAACATGTATTCTCAGTTTTTTTATTCAGGAAGCTTTACGTACAAGATTCGTCTATGCAGTTATTCTCACTTCACTGATCTTGGAATGGCAAAAGGCAGAGCCGACATTGTGCAAAACAGTACATAGACGGGTATCTCTTTGTACCGTTTTATATCACAGGATAATGCTCTACCCTGCCTAGAGCATAGGTGGAGAGTGGAAGCCACATAAGGAGAGCCAGAACGAGAAAAGGTCAGGGAGCATCTTATGAGATCATCAATATGGCATGAAGATCTTTCAGTTTTACCAATCAGAATGAGTAAGACAATTAGAAACCTTATAATATACACACTACAGTAAGTACTGAAATATGTAATATTTAATGTAGTAAGATATGCAACAGTTTTTATGTGTTTAAATATTTCAGGACTACATGTTCAGGATTGCTTCATAAACGTTTTTGCTTTCACACTGAATTCTTCATAAACTTTGCTTTTAAAAAGTATCACTTTCCTCTCATTTTTTTCAAATGTTTTTCAGTAGAGAACCCCCCAAGCCCTCCTTCTATCAATCGGGCTTGCTCTTTTGCTATGTAAAACACCTAAATAATGTTTACATCCCTCCACTTTGAGGTCTCACCAGCCACCACTGCACTGCCCTCTACGCCTCTACTCCACTCCAAGATACTCCACTGCACCGAGGGAAGAGTCCAGAAAGGTTATATCTGCAACTAAGTTTTGGACCAATGAGAATATACTGGGCCGTGATGAAAGATGACTTGTAAAAATTAATTATGGCATCCAGCTAAAGAGCTAGATATCGGCTTAGTGCCCCCAGTAGCCACATATTAGTATTTGCCAATTATAATGCTGATACGTCCATTGTAATCGCTGTTTCCTCCTTCCTTTCAGTTTGGAGCTCCCTACGCTGCTGGAGGGTTTGATAAGCACTTAATTTGTAAAAGAAATGGTGCTTTGGATAGAGTTTTGAATCATGATCTGCATGTGTGTTGAAATGGTGGATGGGAATGTACAGATAAGTGCAAATGTTAGAGGTCAGTTGACACATCTGAATGGGCGAGGGTTCCCTTTTACAGGGGATAAGCTGACATTAGTTGTCCCAGTGAGTCCAACTAATCTACTTGAAATATTTTACTAACTGGTAGAATTTCAACTAGTTGAGGGGCTTACTATGGGTTTTACTGCATATAAACTTGCACTACTTCCTGCAAAGTCTATGCCTTGTGTTTGACAGGCAATCCCTGTTAGGTCATAAGAACGTGCATTATGATTTGATGGGGGATTATCATATGTGGTAGAACCCATTGGAATGAGTCTCTTGGCCTTCGTGGATCTAAGTGGCCATTATTAGTGGGTTTCAAACCAGACTCACATTTTCCAGAACTTGATTGGAGTTCAGACATGACAACTACTACAAGAGTTAGGGACTGTATAAGAGATGATTTAGTACATACTACAGATGGTAGGGACTAATGTTATACCCCCAGTAGCCGCACAGGGATGCCCTATTCAAATAATCAGTCCACAGACCATAGATGCATTTGTGGGCAGGGTGCCCACTATGCAAGATGACATTTCATTTTGGATTACTCTTAAAACTAATCAGCTGAAAGCACTCTGTTCTTATACAAAACCCCAGGATAAGCATAGACTATTTGGATAGGTCTTCACTTGAAACTGATTCTACCTGTGGAGGATTGCTCCAGATGAAGAATTATATTTGCTAGTGTAAATACCACTACTCAGGGTACACTCTCTTTAACAGCATTACAGGATGTTATGAAACAAATGAAAAATGAACATGGAGCCGGTCCAGCTGTTGATTTGGGTATGAAGTCACTAGGTAACTTTTATACTGTTTCTTTGAAAGTTCTTAATATTTGAGGGAAAACTATTTTGTTAGCCTTACACCAGCTTTTGATTGCTGTTCCTTTAAACAAGTGTGAACAACCTAAAATTATTTTGGAAGCATATACACCCATAGTTCGCTGTATCTTGTGTACTCATCCTGTAAAACCGCAACCAATATCTAAGAGACAGAGGAAAGGTGTAGGAAGTCTCCTACAATCAGCTTGCTGTTGGCCAGAGAGGGTGTCTGAGTAGATCACTCCATCTACTGAGCCATCTTTTGGGTCTGATGACAGAAGATCAGGGAGAGGTTCACTCTCTGCCTCCTGATCCTCATCTGTTACCATCAACAGATTTACATCAGCCCTGTCATGGAAGAGCTTAAGGCGGTTCACATGGATCACCCTCTTGGGGCTCCTGCTTGTGCCCAGGTCCACCAGGTAGGTGACCTGACTCTTCCTTTCTAGCACTGGGTAAGGGCCACTCCATTTGTCCTGAAGTGCCCTGGGAGCCACAGGCTCCAGAACCCAGACTTTCTGCCCTGGTTGGAACTCAACCATTGCGGCCTTTTGGTCATACCAAAACTTCTGGAGCTGTTGTCTGGCCTCAAGGTTTTTGCTTGCCTTTTCCATGTACTCTGCCATTCTAGAGCGAAGGCCAAGTACATAGTCCACTATGTCCTGTTTAGGCTCATGAAGAGGTCTCTCCCAGCCTTCTTTAACAAGAGCAAGTGGTCCCCTTACAGGGTGGCCAAACAGAAGTTCAAAGGGTGAGAATCCTACTCCCTTCTGTGGCACCTCTCTGTAAGCGAAAAGCAGACATGGCAAGAGGACATCCCATCTCCTTTTGAGCTTTTCTGGGAGCCCCATGATCATGCCTCTTAATGTCTTGTTGAATCTCTCAACTAAGCCATTAGTTTGTGGATGGTATGGTGTAGTGAATTTGTAAGTCACCCCACACTCATTCCACATGTGTTTTAGGTATGCTGACATGAAGTTGGTACCTCTGTCAGACACCACCTCCTTAGGGAAACCCACTCTGGTAAAGATACCAATGAGGGCCTTGGCTACTGCAGGGGCAGTAGTCGACCTAAGGGGAATAGCTTCAGGATACCTAGTAGCATGATCCACTACTACTAGGATGTACATATTTCCTGAGGCTGTGGGAGGTTCTAGTGGACCAACTATGTCCACACCCACTCTTTCAAAGGGGACCCCCACCACTGGAAGTGGAATGAGGGGGGCCTTTGGGTGCCCACCTGTCTTACCACTGGATTGACAGGTGGGGCAGGAGAGGCAAAACTCCTTAACCTTCTGGGACATATTGGGCCAGTAGAAGTGGTTGACTAACCTCTCCCACGTCTTGGTTTGTCCCAAATGCCCAGCAAGGGGAATATCATGGGCTAAGGTCAGAATAAACTCTCTGAACGACTGAGGCACTACCACTCTCCTAGTGGCACCAGGTTTGGGGTCTCTGGCCTCAGTGTACAGGAGTCCATCTTCCCAATAGACCCTATGTGTTCCATTTTTCTTGCCCTTGGACTCTTCAGCAGCTTGCTGCCTAAGGCCTTCAAGAGAGGGACAGGTTTCGTCCCTTACACAGCTCCTCCCTTGAGGGTCCCCCTGGGCCTAAGAGCTCAACCTGATAAGGTTCAAGCTCCAAAGGCTCAGTTCCCTCAGAGGGCAGAACTTCTTCCTGAGAAGAGAGGTTCTCTTTTTCTGACTGTGTTGCAGTTGGTTTCCCAACTGACTTTCCTTTTCTCTTGGTAGGCTGGGCCATTTTTCCAGACTCCAGCTCTACTTTTTCACCCTGTGCCTTGCATTCTGCTCTTGTTTTTACTCACACCAGTTCAGGGATACCCAGCATGGCTGCATGGGTTTTTAGTTCTACCTCAGCCCATGCTGAGGACTCCAGGTCATTTCCAAGCAGACAGTCTACTGGGATGTTTGAGGAGACCACCACCTGTTTCAGGCCATTGACCCCTCCCCATTCTAAAGTTACCATTGCCATGGGATGTGCTTTAGTCTGATTGTCAGCGTTGGTGACTGTATAAGTTTTTCCAGTCAGGTATTGGCCAGGGGAAACCAGTTTCTCTGTCACCATGGTGACACTGGCACCTGTATCCCTCAGGCCCTCTACACTTGTCCCATTAATAAAGAGCTGCTGCCTGTATTTTTGCATGTTAGGAGGCCAGGCAGCTAGTGTGGCTAAATCCACCCCACCCTCAGAGACTAGAGTAGCTTCAGTGTGGACCCTGATTTGCTCTGGGCACACTGTTGATCCCACTTGGAGACTAGCCATTCCAGTGTTACCTGGATTGGAGTTTGGAGTGGAACTTTTCTTGGGACAGGCCTTGTCTCCAGTTTGGTGTCCAGACTGACTACAGTTTCGACACCAGGCCTTTTTGGGATCAAAGTTTTTACCCTTGTACCCAGGATTGTTTTGTGAAGAGGCTCTGGGCCCACCCTCCTGTGCAGGTTTTTGGGGTCCTGTAGAAGACTCTTTACTATTTTTATTTTTGGCTGTCTCACCACCTTTCCCCTGGGGAGGTTTTGTGACCCCTTTCTTTTGGTCACCCCCTGTGGAAGTTTTGGACACCCTTGTCTTGACCCAATGGTCCGCCTTCTTTCCCAATTCTTGGGGAGAAATTGGTCCTAGGTCTACCAGATGCTGATGCAGTTTATCATTGAAACAATTACTTAACAGGTGTTCTTTCACAAATAAATTGTACAGCCCATCATAATTACTTACACCACTGCCTTGAATCCAACCATCTAGTGTTTTTACTGAGTAGTCTACAAAGTCAACCCAGGTCTGGCTCGAGGATTTTTGAGCCCCCCTGAATCTAATCCTATACTCCTCAGTGGAGAATCCAAAGCCCTCAATCAGGGTACCCTTCATGAGGTCATAAGATTCTGCATCTTTTCCAGAGAGTGTGAGGAGTCTATCCTTACACTTTCCTGTGAACATTTCCCAAAGGAGAGCACCCCAGTGAGATCTGTTCACTTTTCTGGTTACACAAGCCCTCTCAAAAGCTGTGAACCATTTGGTGATGTCATCACCATCTTCATATTTAGTTACAATCCCTTTAGGGATTTTCAACATGTCAGGAGAATCTCTGACCCTATTTATGTTGCTGCCACCATTGATGGGTCCTAGGCCCATCTCTTGTCTTTCCCTCTCTATGGCTAGGATCTGTCTTTCCAAAGCCAATCTTTTGGCCATCCTGGCTAACTGGATGTCCTCTTCACTGGAGTTATCCTCAGTGATTTCAGAGTTGTTGGTCCCTCCTGTGAGGGACCCAGCATCTCTGACTATTATTTGTGGAGTCAGGGCTTGAGAAGCCCTGCTCTCCCTAAGTAGGACTGGAGGGGGGGAATTTCCCTCCAAGTCACTATCTTCATCCTCTGAGTTGCCATCCTCAGAGGGGTTGGCCTTTTCAAACTCTGCCAAAAGCTCCTGGAGCTGTACTTTGGTAGGTTTGGGGCCCATTGCTATTTTCTTTAGTTTACAGAGTGACCTTAGCTCTCTCATCTGTAGATGGAGGTAAGGTGTGGTGTCGAGTTCCACCACATTCACATCTGTGCTAGACATTATGCTTCTAAAAGTTGGAATACTTTTTAAGAAACTAAAACTGGTTCTAGAATCTAATTCAAACTTTTACCAAACTTTTAAACTCTAAAAGAAATGCTAACAGGGACTAACACAAGGCCCTAGCAGGACTTTTAAGAATTTAGAAAACTTTTCAAATTGCAAAAATCAATTTCTAATGACAATTTTGGAATTTGTCGTGTGATCAGGTATTGGCTGAGTAGTCCAGCAAATGCAAAGTCTTGTATCCCACCGCTGCCACCAATGTAGGAAGTTGGCTCTGTATGTGCTATTTCAAAGTAAGGAATAGCATGCACAGAGTCCAAGGGTTCCCCTTAGAGGTAAAATAGTGGTAAAAAGAGATAATACTAATGCTCTATTTTGTGGTAGTGTGGTCGAGCAGTAGGCTTATCCAAGGAGTAGTGTTAAGCATTTGTTGTACATACACATAGACAATAAATGAGGTACACACACTCAGAGACAAATCCAGCCAATAGGTTTTGTTATAGAAAAATATCTTTTCTTAGTTTATTTTAAGAACCACAGGTTCAAATTTAACATGTAATATCTTGTTTGAAAGGTATTGCAGGTAAGTACATTAGTAACTTTGAATTATTTCAATTGCATGTATACTTTTCAAGTTATTCACAAATAGCTACTTTAAAAGTGGACACAGTGCAATTTTCACAGTTCCTGGGGGAGGTAAGTTTTTGTTAGTTTTACCAGGTAAGTAAGACACTTACAGGGTTCAGTTCTTGGTCCAAGGTAGCCCACCGTTGGGGGTTCAGAGCAACCCCAAAGTTACCACACCAGCAGCTCAGGGCCGGTCAGGTGCAGAGTTCAAAGTGGTGCCCAAAACGCATAGGCTTCAATGGAGAGAAAGGGGTGCCCCGGTTCCGGTCTGCTTGCAGGTAAGTACCCGCGTCTTCGGAGGGCAGACCAGGGGGGTTTTGTAGGGCACCGGGGGGGACACAAGCCCACACAGAAATTTCACCCTCAGCGGCGCGGGGGCGGCCGGGTGCAGTATTAGAACAAGCGTCGGGTTCGCAATGTAAGTCAATGAGAGATCAAGGGATCTCTTCAGCGCTGCAGGCAGGCAAGGGGGGGCTTCCTCGGGGAAACCTCCACTTGGGCAAGGGAGAGGGGCTCCTGGGGGTCACTTCTGCAGTGAAAGTCCGGTCCTTCAGGTCCTGGGGGCTGCGGGTGCAGGGTCTTTTCCAGGCGTCGGGACTTAGGTTTCAGAGAGTCGCGGTCAGGGGAAGCCTCGGGATTCCCTCTGCAGGCGGCGCTGTGGGGGTTCAGGGGGGACAGGTTTTGGTACTCACAGTCGTAGAGTAGTCCGGGGGTCCTCCCTGAGGTGTTGGTTCTCCACCAGCCGAGTCGGGGTCGCCGGGTGCAGTGTTGCAAGTCTCACGCTTCTTGCGGGGAGTTTGCGGGGTTCTTTAAAGCTGCTTCTTTGGATAAAGTTGCAGTCTTTTTGGAGCAGGTCCGCTGTCCTCGGGAGTTTCTTGTCGTCGTCGAAGCAGGGCAGTCCTCAGAGGATTCAGAGGTCGCTGGTCCCTTTGGAAGGCGTCGCTGGAGCAGAGTTCTTTGGAAGGCAGGAGACAGGCCGGTGAGTTTCTGGAGCCAAGGCAGTTGTTGTCTTCTGGTCTTCCTCTGCAGGGGTTTTCAGCTAGGCAGTCCTTCTTGTTGTTGTTGCAGGAATCTAATTTTCTAGGGTTCAGGGTAGCCCTTAAATACTAAATTTAAGGGCGTGTTTAGGTCTGGGGGGTTAGTAGCCAATGGCTACTAGCCCTGAGGGTGGGTACACCCTCTTTGTGCCTCCTCCCAAGGGGAGGGGGTCACAATCCTAACCCTATTGGGGGAATCCTCCATCTGCAAGATGGAGGATTTCTAAAAGTTAGAGTCACCTCAGCTCAGGACACCTTAGGGGCTGTCCTGACTGGCCAGTGACTCCTCCTTGTTATTCTCATTATTTTCTCCGGCCTTGCCGCCAAAAGTGGGGGCCGGGGCCGGAGGGGGCGGGCAACTCCACTAGCTGGAGTGTCCTGCGGTGCTGTGACAAAGGGGTGAGCCTTTGAGGCTCACCGCCAGGTGTTACAGCTCCTGCCTGGGGGAGGTGTTAGCATCTCCACCCAGTGCAGGCTTTGTTACTGGCCTCAGAGTGACAAAGGCACTCTCCCCATGGGGCCAGCAACATGTCTCTAGTGTGGCAGGCTGCTGGAACTAGTCAGCCTACACAGATAGTCGGTTAAGTTTCAGGGGGCACCTCTAAGGTGCCCTCTGGGGTGTATTTTGCAATAAAATGTACACTGGCATCAGTGTGCATTTATTGTGCTGAGAAGTTTGATACCAAACTTCTCAGTTTTCAGTGTAGCCATTATGGTGCTGTGGAGTTCGTGTTTGACACACTCCCAGACCATATACTCTTATGGCTACCCTGCACTTACAATGTCTAAGGTTTTGTTTAGACACTGTAGGGGTACCATGCTCATGCACTGGTACCCTGACCTATGGTATAGTGCACCCTGCCTTGGGGCTGTAAGGCCTGCTAGAGGGGTGACTGACCTATACTTGCATAGGCAGTGAGAGGCTGGCATGGCACCCTGAGGGGAGTACCATGTCGACTTACTCGTTTTGTTCTCACTAGCACACACAAGCTGGTAAGCAGTGTGTCTGTGCTGAGTGAGAGGTCTCCAGGGTGGCATAAGACATGCTGCAGCCCTTAGAGACCTTCCTTGGCATCAGGGCCCTTGGTACTAGAAGTACCAGTTACAAGGGACTTATCTGGATGCCAGGGTCTGCCAATTGTGGATACAAAAGTACAGGTTAGGGAAAGAACACTGGTGCTGGGGCCTGGTTAGCAGGCCTCAGCACACTTTCAATTGTAAACATAGCATCAGCACAGGCAAAAAGTCAGGGGGCAACCATGCCAAGGAGGCATTTCCTTACAAAAGGGTAAAGGAGAAATATTCTGAATCTGGGAAAAAGAAAGCAGAAAGCTAAACAAAAAGACACTGACTGCATCTCCTTCATAGCAGGAGTCCATCTTTTTGTTGTCATAATCTGAGGGGCAGTGAACAAATTAGAAAGCTGAATTGGTATCAGCATACGCATAGCGAGGGCCACTGGAATTATGCAATTCTGCGACCCTGGTGATTTTCACATAATTATGGATTTGCCTCATTTGACACATAATTCATAATCTGCTGCATAATTCTGACTGCACTGTTATAATGTCGACCTACCCCATTGGCGCTTAGATGAATTCGGAAATGAATAAAGCTAAACCGATTTGGGGAAAGGTGGCTCTTCAAAAGGTTAAGCTATCTTTGTTACATGTACAACATACAATGGTCCATAAAAGTGAGGAATTCCTTTGGTTTTTATACTAGGGATCGTAATTAGGCATATTCTTAGTAAAGTGATCAAGTTAGATCGTCTTAAAGCAACTAAAGAAGGGCTAATTAGCATCTGCCCATGACGGCATCAATGTTACAATATCAATGCTATACCAGCAATATTGGTGGCATAGCGCTATCTCTTAGATAATCTGCATATTACTCATAGAACCCATCGCGGGGTCGGGGACTGTGTTGTCCTCAAGAATGGATGAGGCAATGTGTCCAGAATGATAAGTTTCAAACCGACATTTCAAAATATAAGTGAAAAGTTCAAGAGCACTACATTTGGAAATCATGTAGGTTTATTAAAATATTAAAGTACAATACAAAAGAAAAAATATAGACAGGCTTAAATAAATCAGTCATACTACAGAGAAATCAGTTCCCATAAAGACTTTTTAGCATTTAGGCCCTCAATGCGACTTTTGCGTTTCGGCGGTGAAGACTGCCATATTATGACCATGGCGGTGTTCCCAACAGAACACAGCCAAAACACCCCCAGTACCGCCAGTGTGGGCGGACTGCTGCGGCTGGCGGTAGGCATCACCAGCCCGGCCGAGACCACGTTTCCGCCAACCATATTATGACCCAGAACACCAGCAGGATTTCCCGGGCGGTGTCACCGCCACAAAAATGCTGGCGGAAACGAGCAGCATGTTGTGAATGGGGTGAATGTATGCAGGTCTGCTATTGTGGTGACTGTGGGCATGATGGGACTTGTGGATGGATCTGGGAGTGTTGATGTGGCGAAAGCAGCTGCGAGTGGTGTAGTGAATGTGAAAGAGGAGGTGGGGGTGTTTGTGTAGGGAGTGTTGTGTGTGCATGTGTCTTTGTGCATGGATGTGGTGGGACTTGTGGTGCCTGTGTTTGTCTTTCCGTACCGTGTCTGTTGAGGTGGATGAATGCTGGTCTGACTGTGTGCTCTGGATGGGTGTGGGATTGGGCACAGGTAGCTGGAGAGGGGGATAGATGACGAAGGGACATTGGCTGCCGTCAATGAGGGGGCCAGAGCCTGAAAGGATCTCCGCATGCCAGTCACGGCACTGTGAATGCCTTCCAGGAAGGCATTGGTCTGCTGCATCCCTGATGCCAGACCCTGGATGGCATTCACAATGGTTGACTGTCCCACAGAGATGGACCTCAGGAGGTCATTAACCTCCTAATTGAGGGCAGCAGGGCTGGCAGGGGCAGACGTGCCTGCGATGAAGGAGATGCCCACCCTCCTGGGTGAGCAGGCACAGGCAACTGGGTGGGGAGCTACAGGGAGGGCAGTGCTGGTAATGGGGGTGGTGGACAAGGATGGTGCTGGGCTGGTCCCAGAGGGGTAGGCCACCGCCAGGGAGCGTCCATCGGAGGAGGCACTCCCCTGTGGCACTCCCCTCCCCCTCCGTCCCACTGGTCCCCTTCCTGGGTCCTATGGGCTGCAGCTTCCCCACTCGCCTGTGCCCCTTCTCTCTCGCCTGATGATGCTGATGCACACAAAGACAGAGGAGTTGATGGAGGGAGGGTGGGAGTGAAAGAAAGGGTGCAATGAGTCAATACCTACACATAGTTCACACAGACTGACAACCAAATGAACTGCTGGTATGCCATCCCATTGCATACCTTTACATTGTAATGCTCAACTTTGGGAAATCAGAGGGGAAACAGAAGCTATGCACTCCAATCCAAATAATGTGGGAAACAATGACACCTTTAACTACCTGAAGGGTCATACAATGCACAGTAATTGGCACACACCCATTGTCGTTTACATAGACTTACCCTGTACTCCTTACTCTACTGATTCCTGCATGGCAAGGTAGCATGCCAACAAATCCATCAACAATGTGGCCAGTAAAAAAGGTTTCCCTGCAGCCATTTACACCTATAGTCTGAGGGAGCTGATTGAGATTGCAACAATTACCTCTATCATAGTGGCAGACTATTAGAGATGGCAATGCCCCGACACCTCAGGTATACTGATGCTCATGGAAGGAGCTGGTCACCCAAAAAATGACAAATGTCAGGAGACAATATCCATAATAATTTAGATTCCTACAGCATGAGTCACAGTCTGCATGGATCTGGCACACATAACTGATACAATTCCTGCCAGGGTGGCCTATACCCATAGCCGATGTGCAACTACCAATGATCTACACGACATCTACCCACCAGTAGGCTACCCATACATGCCTACCATTAGGGAGGTGTGAGTGTGTACTTATCCCCTTGTGGCTGCTGTGCTGCCCTCAAGTGCCCATACACGTCAAGGTAGACCACCGCCAAAATGCGGGCCATTGGGGGCGGCGGGTCAGGGTCCGATGGGCGCCCCTCTCTTGTTGGGGGCACACCAAATCCCCTTCTTCTAATGGGCACTGACCTGTATGGGAGACACAGACAGAAGAAGAAAGTCATGTAGAGTGACATCACACCAACAGCAGTGTACTTCGCACATCAGACACATCTCATGGCCACTCAAACGTGTCTTTATGGCACTTCTGCACCTACTCCTTTGCCATCTGCATGCATCCACTCCATGTGTGTCATTTCCACGCCTTTCAACCCCACACACATCACCATCAGACAAGATAGGAACATTGGACTCACCTGCTGCTCTGGTGCCCCATATAACTGTCCATACAGGGGTAGCACCCCGTTCACGAGCTTTTCCAGTTCCTGCTGGGTGAAGGCAGGGGCCCTATCTCCTGCAGGACGCGGCATAATGGCTCCCAGAGACAGAACAGAGCAGCTCACGAAGTGGAGGTCTTTGCTTGCACGAGTGTCAGTGAGCTATGCAAGACTAAATGGTTGGTCACGGCTACCGTGTACATGATCGTCACCTCCAGCGGTGATCATCATTGGCCCCAGTCTCCCATAGGCAATAATGTTATCCAATGAGGAGTTGCATGGCGGTTGCGACGGCTTACCGACATGACGACTAATGCCGGCAGAATTAGGTCACTTCCGTCTATCCTGTGTTTGCAGGACAGGTGGCTGCCATTTTACATGTAGCTAGTGTATTGTAGGTGAATAATAAGTGTGTCATTTATGATTTTCAGTGACATGTGCATAAATTAACCATGTTCACACATCATAGCAAGGTTCTCACATGTGACATTCAGGGATAGTCAAGTGTGTGTGTACTGATCACTATGACACGACATGTGCAGTAACTTTCTGCATCATAGACGGCCTAACCAAATGTATGTGTTACCAAGCCACATGTATAATGTTAGGTGACATGTGAACTGTTGACATCAACGTGTGGCTTTTCCTCTATCTTATTTCTAGATACTGTGTAATTGTGAGAGTGAGACATGCACCGGTGTAATGGCCCCTAGTCAGACTTGCTACCCTGGAAGAGAGAAACGTTATTCAGAATTATCGTCTGAACCGTCAGACCATCATGGAACTTTGTACCCAGTTGGAATCGGATCTCTTGCCAGCCATCCATAATTCCTATGCCATCCCTCCCACAGTACAGGTCTTATCTGTCCTACACTTTCTTGCCTCAGGCTCATTCCAGATAACAGTGGACTTGGCAGGAGGGATGTCACAGCCTATTTTCAGTATAGTGTTCAACAATGCACTGTGTGCTTTACCGAAACACCTGGACAGCTACATCAGGTTCCCCCAACGTGCGTATTTGTCCACTGTTAAATCTGACTTCTATGCTATGGCACATGTCCCTCACGTGATAGGGGCCATAGATGGCACCCACATTGCTTTGGTACCTCCCTAGGTGAATGAACAAGTGTACAGGAACAGGAAAAGCTTTTACTCCATCAATGACCAGGTGATGTGTCTCACTGACCAGTATATCTCACAAGTGATGGCCAAGTTTCCTGGATCTGCGCATGACTCCTACATCCTGAGGAACAGCTATGTGCCACACATGATTGCACAACTACAGAGAGAGACGGCCTGGCTCATTGGTATGTATCCAACAGTATGTGTGCAACTGTAATGACACCTCCCTTCACATTCTACCCTGTGTCTCTGCCGTTTTTGTGATAGGTCCAACCTTTGTGCACACAGGTGACTCTGGCTGTCCTAACCTTCCGTGGCTGCTGACACCAGTGAGATATCCAACAACAGATGGTGAAAACCATTTAAATGAGGCCCACTGCAGGACGAGGAGTGTCATTGAGAGGATTTCAGTGTCTATACATCTCAGGAGGTGCCCTGCTCTACAGACCACTGAAGGTCTGCCAGATCATAGTTGTCTGCTGCATGCTGCGCAATCTGGCTCTGAGACGTCAGATACCATTACTGGATGTTGAGGGGGTGTCAGCTGGACCTGTGGCTGATGATGGTGACATAGACACTGATGAGGAGGCAGATGATGAGGATGTAGCTGACTCTAGGATAGAGTTGATCCAACAGTACGTCAAATGATCTACAAGTATGCGTCAAGTGTCTTGTATGTGAACTGTACTCCTGCCTGCCTTGTGACATAACACCTCCACTAATGGCACACACCAGGATGAGCTAATTGCAGCTATCCCTCTGTGTGGGTTTGTGGCAATGATATACTGCCCATCAGGGGAGGTGAACTGTTCATATATCAGTGCTATGTTTAGTGTGCCTTTTGCTGTCATCACATCTGCAAGGAAATGGCCATGATGTATGGTCCCAGTAATACAGTGTACACTGATAAAGGACTGGTAACCAAGGATGTGTCATCAGTATAGCAACTTATCCTCATTGTACACAATGGATGGATATGGTAGGTAACTCATTTTGACAGTGGAACTCAGCTTTAGTTTGAGTACTGTGAGCTGTGGGGGACCATTGGGAATGGATCTCTAGAAAATGTGGATCCGCTATGGTGATTTGTGTTCACGTGCCACTTGGGTACTTGCACTGGGGAGGATGACAATGTACTGCATGTGTGTTGGCTGGGCAACAGTGACTTCTATTGTGATAGTTGTCCCTGTCTTGGTGTATTTGCAGGTAATTTTGGTGCTGCTACTTTGGTTCCTACCTTGAGTGGTGGCTCCCTTGACAGGATTTGAGGATGAGTCTGTTCTACTACCATACTTGCTACACCTGCCTTCCCCTTCTGTCCACCTTACAGACTTTTGCTGGTCAATGGTTTAAGTAAGCTGACATATTGTACAACAGTTAATTCATATATGTAACAATAAAGACAGGTAAGCAGTAGTTGTGCTCAACGGTGTTTATTGTGATTTAGAAGTGCAGTGGGTGATGAGTGGGGTCATGGTTGTTGAAATCATCAGAGCAATTGGCCCAGCTGTAGGTAGTCCAGGTCCAGTATCCAAGGACCATGGGGAAATGGAAAGATGACAGCGGACAGTCAATGGATGTGTCAGTGACATACAAGGGAGAATCTTCAGGAGAGTCTCACTTCCTGGCAGTGGTCTTGGTCTTGGCATCAGCTCCTGCAGGATGTCTGTATGGACAACCTTGTTTGCGGGGGGTTCCTCAGCTACAGAGGGAGGGGTTCTAGTGGCCTGTGAGTCCTCTGGCAGGGCCTCCATTCCACTAGCTAAGGCGGAAGTGGACTCACAGATGGTATGTGGCCAGTTGAAGGGGCCTGCTGGTGGGAGGAGGATGCACACTGGATGGATGTGAGTTCCTTTAACATCCCTGCTATGGAGGCCATGGTGGCATTGTAAGCCTGACACTGCTGCATGGCCTCCTGGTGGTATGCCCTCTGAAAGCTCTGGTTCTCCTGCAAGATGGAGAGTATCTGGCCCATCTTGGCCTGAGATTGCTGGTATGCTCCCAGGACTTGGGAGATGGCCTACTGGCCAGTCCTTTCCTTTGGGGGTCCCATCCCTTGGGCCACAGGTGCCCTCTGACTTGCCCTGGCCCCCTGTGCCCCCGGCATGGTGTGCTCACTCCCAGTTACACCAGGACCTTCATCATCTTGGGTATTAGGGGTAAGCTCAGGTCCCTGTACTGTGGGGCACACTGCTATATGAACATTCCTTGGGTCACAGGTTTGAGATGAGAGGTTGCCTGTGTTGTTGTTACCACAGGGGTGGGGGGCTCAGATGTGGGCCGGGTGAGGCTGGGGGTGGTGGACTGACCAGATGTCCCAGATGGGCCAGTTAGGTCATCAATGTCCAGACATCAAGAGCTGTAGTCCTCACTGGGGCTTTCATCCTGGAGAGGGCAGTCTGTCTCTGGCATCCTCTGCAGGGTAGCAGTGGCAGAGGTACTTGTGGATGGAGAGAGGGAGAGTTACATTGTAGAGTTGTACTTGTTCGTTTCATTTTATGATGCATACAGTGACTTAACTTCCCCGTGATGGCAATGACAGATGCGGCACTGCAGACATTGTTAGTGGGTGATTGTAGGAAGTTGGCTCTGTATGTGCTATTTCAAAGTAAGGAATAGCATGCACAGAGTCCAAGGGTTCCCCTTAGAGGTAAGATAGTGGCAAAAAGAGATAATACTAATGCTCTATTTTGTGGTAGTGTGGTCGAGCAGTAGGCTTATCAAAGGAGTAGTGTTAAGCATTTGTTGTACATACACACAGGCAATAAATGAGGAACACACACTCAGAGACAAATCCAGCCAATAGGTTTTGTTATAGAAAAATATCTTTTCTTAGTTTATTTTAAGAACCACAGGTTCGAATTCTACATGTAATATCTCATTTGAAAGGTATTGCAGGTAAGTACTTTAGGAACTTTGAATAATTACAGTAGCATATATACTTTTCACATAAAACACGAATAGCTGTTTTAAAAGTGGACACAGTGCAATTTTCACAGTTCCTGGGGGAGGTAAAGTATTGTTAGTTTTAGCAGGTAAGTAAATTACCTACAGGGTTCAGTTTTGGGTCCAAGGTAGCCCACCGTTGGGGGTTCAGAGCAACCCCAAAGTTACCACACCAGCAGCTCAGGGCCGGTCAGGTGCAGAGGTCAAAGAGGTGCCCAAAACACATAGGCTTCAATGGAGAGAAGGGGGTGCCCCGGTTCCAGTCTGCCAGCAGGTAAGTACCCGCGTCTTCGGAGGGCAGAACAGGGGGGTTTTGTAGGGCACCGGGGGGGGACACAAGTCCACACAGAAAGTACACTCTCAGCAATGCGGGGGCGGCCGGGTGCAGTGTGCAAACAAGCGTCGGGTTCTCTGTAGGTTTCAATGGGAGACCAAGGGGTCTCTTCAGCGGTGCAGGCAGGCAAGGGGGGGGGGCTCCTCGGGGTAGCCACCACCTAGGCAAGGGAGAGGGCCTCCTGGGGGTCACTCCTGCACTGAAGTTCCGTTCCTTCAGGTGCTGGGGGCTGCGGGTGCAGGGTCTTTTCCAGCCGTCGGGATTTTAGAGTCAGGCAGTCGCGGTCAGGGGGAGCCTCGGGATTCCCTCTGCAGGCATCGCTGTGGGGGCTCAGGGGGGACAACTTTGGTTACTCACGGTCTCGGAGTCGCTGGAGGGTCCTCCCTGAGGTGTTGGTTCTCCACCAGTCGAGTCGGGGTCGCCGGGTGCAGTGTTGCAAGTCTCATGCTTCTTGCGGGGATTTGCAGGGGTCTTTAAATCTGCTCCTCTGTAACAAAGTTGCAGTTCTTTTGGAGCAGTGCCGCTGTCCTCAGGAGTTTCTTGTCTTTCTTGAAGCAGGGCAGTCCTCTGAGGATTCAGAGGTCGCTGGTCCTTGGGAAAGCGTCGCTGGAGCAGGTTTCTTTGGAAGGCAGGAGACGGGCCGGTAGGACTGGGGCCAAAGCAGTTGGTGTCTTCTTTCTTCTTCTGCAGGGGTTTTCAGCTCAGCAGTCCTCTACGTCTTGTAAGTTGCAGAAATCTAAAGTTTTAGGTTCAGGGAAGCCCTTAAATACTAAATTTAAGGGCGTGTTTAGGTCTGGGGGGTTAGTAGCCAATGGCTACTAGCCCTGAGGGTGGGTACACCCTCTTTGTGCCTCCTCCCAAGGGGAGGGGGTCACATCCCTAATCCTATTGGGGAATCCTCCATCTGCAAGATGGAGGATTTCTAAAAGTTAGAGTCACTTCAGCTCAGGACACCTTAGGGGCTGTCCTGACTGGTCAGTGACTCCTCCTTGTTTTTCTCATTATTTTCTCCGGCTTTGCCGCCAAAAGTGGGGGCCGTGGCCGGAGGGGGCGGGCAACTCCACTAGGTGGAGTGTCCTGCGGTGCTGGCACAAAGGGGTGAGCCTTTGAGGCTCACCGCCAGGTGTGACAGCTCCTGCCTGGGGGAGGTGTTAGCATCTCCACCCAGTGCAGGCTTTGTTACTGGCCTCAGAGTGACAAAGGCACTCTCAGCATGGGGCCAGCAACATGTCTCGGTTGTGGCAGGCTGCTGGAACCAGTCAGCCTACACAGATAGTCGGTTAAGGTTTCAGGGGGCACCTCTAAGGTGCCCTCTGGGGTGTATTTTACAATAAAATGTACACTGGCATCAGTGTGCATTTATTGTGCTGAGAAGTTTGATACCAAACTTCCCAGTTTTCAGTGTAGCCATTATGGTGCTGTGGAGTTCGTGTAAAACAGACTCCCAGACCATATACTCTTATGGCTACCCTGCACTTACAATGTCTAAGGTTTTGTTTAGACACTGTAGGGGCACAGTGCTCATGCACTGGTGCCCTCACCTATGGTATAGTGCACCCTGCCTTAGGGCTGTAAGGCCTGCTAGAGGGGTGACTTATCTATACCTGCATAGGCAGTGAGAGGCTGGCATGGCACCCTGAGGGGAGTGCCATGTCGACTTACTCGTTTTGTTCTCACCAGCACACACAAGCTGGCAAGCAGTGTGTCTGTGCTGAGTGAGGGGTCTCCAGGGTGGCATAAGACATGCTGCAGCCCTTAGAGACCTTCCTTGGCATCAGGGCCCTTGGTACCAGGGGTACCATTTACAAGGGACTTATCTGGATGCCAGGGTGTGCCAATTGTGGATACAAAAGTACAGGTTAGGGAAAGAACACTGGTGCTGGGGCCTGGTTGGCAGGCCTCAGCACACTTTCAATTCAAAACATAGCATCAGCAAAGGCAAAAAGTCAGGGGGTAACCATGCCAAGGAGGCATTTCCTTACACAACCCCCCCCCCCCCCAAACGAAAGAGGATGAGACTAACCTTTCCCAAGAGAGTCTTCATTTTCTAAGTGGAAGAACCTGGAAAGGCCATCTGCATTGGCATGGGCAGTCCCAGGTCTGTGTTCCACTATAAAGTCCATTCCCTGTAGGGAGATGGACCACCTCAACAGTTTTGGATTTTCACCTTTCATTTGCATCAGCCATCTGAGAGGTCTGTGGTCAGTTTGAACTAGGAAGTGAGTACCAAAGAGGTATGGTCTCAGCTTCTTCTGGGACCAAACCACAGCAAAGGCCTCCCTCTCAATGGCACTCCAACGCTGCTCCCTGGGGAGTAACCTCCTGCTAATGAAAGCAACAGGCTGGTCAAGGCCATCATCATTTGTTTGGGACAAAACTGCCCCTATCCCATGTTCGGAGGCATCTGTTTTCACAATGAATTGCTTGGAGTAATCTGGAGCTTTTAGAACTGGTGCTGTGCACATAGCTTGTTTTAGGGTGTCAAAGGCCTGTTGGCATTCTACAGTCCAGTTTACTTTCTTGGGCATTTTCTTGGAGGTGAGTTCTGTGAGGGCTGTCACAATGGATCCATATCCCTTCACAAACCTCCTATAGTACCCAGTCAACCCAAGGAATGCCCTGACTTGAGTCTGGGTTTTTGGAGCTGCCCAGTCCAGAATAGTCTGGATCTTAGGCTGAGTGGCTGAACTTGGCCTCCACCTACAAGGTGTCCCAAGTAAACCACAGTTCCCTGCCCTATCTGGCATTTGGATGCCTTGATAGAGAGGCCTGCTGATTGCAGAGCCTTCAAAACCTTCTTCAGGTGGACCAGGTGATCCTGCCAGTTGGAGCTAAAGACAGCAATATCATCAAGATAAGCTGCACTAAAGGACTCCAACCCAGCAAGGACTTGATTCACCAACCTTTGGAAGGTGGCAGGGGCATTCTTTAAACCAAAGGGCATAACAGTAAACTGATAATGCCCATCAGGTGTGGAGAATGCTGTTTTCTCTTTTGCTCCAGGTGCCATTTTGATTTGCCAGTACCCTGCTGTTAAGTCAAAGGTACTTAAGAATTTGGCAGCACCTAATTTGTCAATCAGCTCGTCAGCTCTAGGAATGGGATGGGCATCTGTCTTGGTGACAGAATTAAGACCTCTGTAGTCCACACAAAACCTCATCTCTCTCTTTCCATCTTCGGTGTGAGGTTTGGGGACTAAGACCACTGGGCTAGCCCAGGGGCTGTCAGAGTACTCAATTACTCCCAATTCCAGCATCTTGTGGACTTCCACCTTGATGCTTTCCTTAACTTGATCAGACTGTCTGAAGATTTTGTTTGTGACAGGCATGCTGTCTCCTGTGTCCACATCATGGGTACACAGGTGTGTCTGACCAGGGGTTAAGGAAAAGAGCTCAGCAAACTGTTGCAGGACCTTCCTACAATCAGCTTCCTGTTGGCCAGAGAGGGTGTCTGAATAGATCACTCCATCCACTGAGCCATCTTTAGGGTCTGATGAGAGGAGATCAGGGAGAGGCTCACTCTCAGCTTCCTGGTCCTCATCTGTTACCATCAACAGATTCACATCAGCCCTATCATGGAAGAGTTTTAGGCGGTTTACATGGATCACCCTCTTGGGGCTCCTGCTTGTGCCTAGGTCCACCAGGTAGGTGACCTGACTCTTCTTTTCCAGGATTGTGTAAGGGCCACTCCATCTGTCCTGAAGTGCCCTGGGAGCCACAGGCTCCAAAACCCAGACTTTCTGCCCTGGTTGAAATTCAACCATTGCAGCCTTTTGGTCATACCAAAACTTCTGGAGCTGTTGGCTGGCCTCAAGGTTTTTACTTGCCTTTTCCATGTACTCTGCCATTCTTGAGCGAAGGCCAAGTACATAGTCCACTATGTCTTGTTTAGGCTCATGAAGAGGTCTCTCCCAGCCTTCTTTAACAAGAGCAAGTGGTCCCCTTACAGGGTGGCCAAACAGAAGTTCAAAGGGTGAGAACCCTACTCCCTTCTGAGGCACCTCTCTGTAAGCGAAAAGCAGACATGGCAGGAGGACATCCCATCTCCTTTTGAGTTTTTCTGGGAGCCCCATGATCATGCCCTTTAATGTCTTGTTGAATCTCTCAACAAGGCCATTAGTTTGTGGATGATATGGTGTAGTGAACTTATAAGTCACTCCACACTCATTCCACATGTGTTTTAGGCATGCTGACATGAAGTTGGTACCTCTGTCAGACACCACCTCCTTAGGGAAGCCCACTCTGGTAAAGATACCAATGAGGGCCTTGGCTACTGCAGGGGCAGTAGTCGACCTAAGGGGAATAGCTTCAGGATACCTAGTAGCATGATCCACTACTACTAGGATGTACATATTTCCTGACGCTGTGGGAGGTTCAAGTGGACCCACTATGTCCACACCCACTCTTTCAAAGGGGACCCCCACCACGGGAAGTGGAATGAGGGGGGCCGTTGGGTGTCCACCTGTCTTACCACTGGCTTGACAGGTGGGACAGGAGATGCAAAACTCCTTAACCTTCTGGGACATGTTGGGCCAGTAGAAGTGGTTGACTAACCTCTCCCACGTCTTGGTTTGTCCCAAATGCCCAGCAAGGGGAATATCATGGGCTAAGGTCAGAATAAACTCTCTGAAACCCTGAGGCACTACCACTCTCCTAGTGGCACCAGGTTTGGGATCTCTTGCCTCAGTGTACAGGAGTCCATCTTCCCAATAGACCCTATGTGTTCCATTTTTCTTGCCTTTGGACTCTTCAGCAGCTTGCTGCCTAAGGCCTTCAAGAGAGGGACATGTTTCTTGTCCCTTACACAACTCTTCCCTTGAGGGTCCCCCTGGGCCTAAGGGCTCAACCTGATAAGGTTCCAACTCCATAGGCTCAGTTCCCTCAGAGGGCAGAACTTCTTCCTGAGAAGAGAGGTTCTCTTTTTCTTGTTGTGTTGCAGCTGGTTTCCCAGCTGACTTTCCTTTTCTTTTGGTAGGCTGGGCCTTTCTTCCAGACTCCAGCTCTACTTTTTCACCCTGTGCCTTGCACTGTGCCCTTGTCTTGACACACACCAGTTCAGGGATACCCAGCATGGCTGCATGGGTTTTCAGTTCTACCTCAGCCCATGCTGAGGACTACAGGTCATTTCCAAGCAAACAGTCTACTGGGATATTTGAGGAGACCACCACCTGTTTCAGGCCATTGACCCCTCCCCACTCTAAAGTTACCATAGCCATGGGATGTACTTTAGTCTGATTGTCAGCGTTGGTGACTGGATAAGTTTGTACAGCCAGGTATTGGCCAGGGGAAACCAGTTTCTCTGTCACCATAGTGACACTGGCACCTGTATCCCTCAGGCCCTCTACACTTGTCCCATTAATTAAGAGCTGCTGCCTGTATTTTTGCATGTTAGGGGGGCAGGCAGCCAGTTTGGCTAAATCCACCCCACCCTCAGAGACTAATGTAGCTTCAGTGTGACACCTGATTTGCTCTAGGCACACTGTTGATCCCACTTGGAGACTAGCCATTCCAGTGTTAGCTGGAGTGGAGTTTGAAGTGGTATTTTTCTTGGGACAGGCCTTGTCTCCAGTTTGGTGTCCAGACTGACTACAGCTACGACACCAGGCCTTTTTGGGATCAAAGTTTTTACCCTTGTACCCAGAATTGTTTTGTGAAGAGGCTCTGGGCCCACCCTCCTGTGCAGGTTTTTGGGGGCCTGTAGAAGACTCTTTACTATTTTTGTTTTTGGCTGTCTCACCACCCTTCCCCTGGGGAGGTTTTGTGACCTCTTTCTTTTGGTCACCCCCTGTGGAAGTTTTGGACACCCTAGTCTTGACCCAATGGTCCGCCTTCTTTCCCAATTCTTGGGGAGAAATTGGTCCTAGGTCTACCAGATGCTGATGCAGTTTATCATTGAAACAATTACTTAATAGGTGTTCTTTCACAAATAAATTGTACAGCCCATCATAATTACTTACACCACTGCCTTGAATCCAACCATCTTGTGTTTTTACTGAGTAGTCTACAAAGTCAACCCAGGTCTGGCTCGAGGATTTTTGAGCCCCCCTGAATCTAATCCTATACTCCTCAGTGGAGAATCCAAAGCCCTCAATCAGGGTACCCTTCATGAAGTCATAAGATTCTGCATCTTTTCCAGAGAGTGTGAGGAGTCTATCCCTACACTTTCCTGTGAACATTTCCCAAAGGAGAGCACCCCAGTGAGATTTGTTCACTTTTCTGGTTACACAAGCCCTCTCAAAAGCTGTGAACCATTTGGTGATGTCATCACCATCTTCATATTTAGTTACAATCCCTTTAGGGATTTTCAACATGTCAGGAGAATCTCTGACCCTATTTATGTTGCTGCCACCATTGATGGGACCTAGGCCCATCTCTTGTCTTTCCCTTTCTATGGCTAGGATCTGTCTTTCCAAAGCCAATCTTTTGGCCATCCTGGCTAACTGGATTTCCTCTTCACTGGAGTTATCCTCAGTGATTTCAGAGAGGTTGGTCCCTCCTGTGAGGGAACCAGCATCTCTGACTATTATTTGTAGAGTCAGGGCTTGAGAGGCCCTGTCCTCCCTAGATAGGACTGGTTGGGGGGAATCATCCTCCAATTCACTATCCTCATCCTCTGTGTTGCCATCCTCAGAGGGGTTGGCCTTTTCAAACTCTGCCAACAACTCCTGGAGCTGTAGTTTGGAAGGTCTGGGGCCCATTGCTATTTTCTTTATTTTACAGAGTGACCTTAGCTCCCTCATCTTAAGATGGAGGTAAGGTGTGGTGTCGAGTTCCACCACATTCACATCTGTACTAGACATTATGCTTCTAAAGTTGGAATACTTTTTAAGAATCTAAAAACTAGTTCTAGAATCTAATTCAAACTTTTACCAAATTTTTAAACTCTAAAAGGAAATGCTAACAGGGACTAACACAAGGCCCTAGTAGGACTTTTAAGAATTTAGAAAAATTTCAAATTGCAAAAAATCTATTTCTAATGACAATTTTTGGAATTTGTCGTGTGATCAGGTATTGGCTGAGTAGTCCAGCAAATGCAAAGTCTTGTACCCCACCGCTGATCCACCAATGTAGGAAGTTGGCTCTGTATGTGCTATTTCAAAGTAAGGAATAGTATGCACAGAGTCCAAGGGTTCCCCTTAGAGGTAAGATAGTGGCAAAAAGAGATAATACTAATGCTCTATTTTGTGGTAGTGTGGTCGAGCAGTAGGCTTATCAAAGGAGTAGTGTTAAGCATTTGTTGTACATACACACAGGCAATAAATGAGGAACACACACTCAGAGACAAATCCAGCCAATCGGTTTTGTTATAGAAAAATATATTTTCTTAGTTTATTTTAAGAACCACAGGTTCGAATTCTACATGTAATATCTCATTTGAAAGGTATTGCAGGTAAGTACTTTAGGAACTTTGAATAATTACAGTAGCATATATACTTTTCACATAAAACACAAATAGCTGTTTTAAAAGTGGACACAGTGCAATTTTCACAGTTCCTGGGGGAGGTAAAGTATTGTTAGTTTTAGCAGGTAAGTAAATTACCTACAGGGTTCAGTTTTGGGTCCAAGGTAGCCCACCGTTGGGGGTTCAGAGCAACCCCAAAGTTACCACACCAGCAGCTCAGGGCCGGTCAGGTGCAGAGGTCAAAGAGGTGCCCAAAACACATAGGCTTCAATAGAGAGAAGGGGGTGCCCCGGTTCCAGTCTGCCAGCAGGTAAGTACCCGCGTCTTCGGAGGGCAGACCAGGGGGGTTTTGTAGGGCACCGGGGGGGGACACAAGTCCCCACAGAAAGTACACCCTCAGCAGCGTGGGGGCGGCCGGGTGCAGTGTGCAAACAAGCGTCGGGTTCTCTGTAGGTTTCAATGGGAGACCAAGGGGTCTCTTCAGCGGTGCAGGCAGGCAAGGGGGGGGGGCTCCTCGGGGTAGCCACCACCTAGGCAAGGGAGAAGGCCTCCTGGGGGTCACTCCTGCACTGAAGTTCCGTTCCTTCAGGTGCTGGGGGCTGCGGGTGCAGGGTCTTTTCCAGCCGTCGGGATTTTAGAGTCAGGCAGTCGCGGTCAGGGGGAGCCTCGGGATTCCCTCTGCAGGCATCGCTGTGGGGGTTCAGGGGGGACAACTTTGGTTACTCACGGTCTTGGAGTCGCCGGAGGGTCCTCCCTGAGGTGTTGGTTCTCCACCAGTCGAGTCGGGGTCGCCGGGTGCAGTGTTGCAAGTCTCACGCTTCTTGCGGGGATTTGCAGGGGTCTTTAAATCTGCTCCTCTGTAACAAAGTTGCAGTTCTTTTGGAGCAGTGCCGCTGTCCTCAGGAGTTTCTTGTCTTTCTTGAAGCAGGGCAGTCCTCTGAGGATTCGAAGGTCGCTGGTCCTTGGGAAAGCGTCGCTGGAGCAGGTTTCTTTGGAAGGCAGGAGACGGGCCGGTAGGACTGGGGCCAAAGCAGTTGGTGTCTTCTTTCTTCTTCTGCAGGGGTTTTCAGCTCAGCAGTCCTCTTCTTCTTGTAAGTTGCAGGAATCTAAAGTTTTAGGTTCAGGGAAGCCCTCAAATACTAAATTTAAGGGCGTGTTTAGGTCTGGGGGGTTAGTAGCCAATGGCTACTAGCCTTGAGGGTGGGTACACCCTCTTTGTGCCTCCTCCCAAGGGGAGGGGGTCACATCCCTAATCCTATTGGGGAATCCTCCATCTGCAAGATGGAGGATTTCTAAAAGTTAGAGTCACTTCAGCTCAGGACACCTTAGGGGCTGTCCTGACTGGTCAGTGACTCCTCCTTGTTTTTCTCATTATTTTCTCCGGCTTTGCCGCCAAAAGTGGGGGCCGTGGCCGGAGGGGGCGGGCAACTCCACTAGCTGGAGTGTCCTGCGGTGCTGGCACAAAGGGGTGAGCCTTTGAGGCTCACCGCCAGGTGTGACAGCTCCTGCCTGGGGGAGGTGTTAGCATCTCCACCCAGTGCAGGCTTTGTTACTGGCCTCAGAGTGACAAAGGCACTCTCCCCATGGGGCCAGCAACATGTCTGTGGCAGGCTGCTGGAACCAGTCAGCCTACACAGATAGTCGGTTAAGGTTTCAGGGGGCACCTCTAAGGTGCCCTCTGGGGTGTATTTTACAATAAAATGTACACTGGCATCAGTGTGCATTTATTGTGCTGAGAAGTTTGATACCAAACTTCCCAGTTTTCAGTGTAGCCATTATGGTGCTGTGGAGTTCGTGTAAAACAGACTCCCAGACCATATACTCTTATGGCTACCCTGCACTTACAATGTCTAAGGTTTTGTTTAGACACTGTAGGGGCACAGTGCTCATGCACTGGTGCCCTCACCTATGGTATAGTGCACCCTGCCTTAGGGCTGTAAGGCCTGCTAGATGGGTGACTTATCTATACCTGCATAGGCAGTGAGAGGCTGGCATGGCACCCTGAGGGGAGTGCCATGTCGACTTACTCGTTTTGTTCTCACCAGCACACACAAGCTGGCAAGCAGTGTGTCTGTGCTGAGTGAGGGGTCTCCAGGGTGGCATAAGACATGCTGCAGCCCTTAGAGACCTTCCTTGGCATCAGGGCCCTTGGTACCAGGGGTACCATTTACAAGGGACTTATCTGGATGCCAGGGTGTGCCAATTGTGGATACAAAAGTACAGGTTAGGGAAAGAACACTGGTGCTGGGGCCTGGTTAGCAGGCCTCAGCACACTTTCAATTCAAAACATAGCATTAGCAAAGGCAAAAAGTCAGGGGGTAACCATGCCAAGGAGGCATTTCCTTACAGTGATGGATTGTGGAATTGGTTCCATGCTCCTTGGAGGGTTGTGGATTGTGGAGTGCATAGCTGTCATTGTCATGTAGGGGTACACAGTTGAAGCAACCAGTTATTGTAGCTGGTGCGATGGTTTCAGGTGTAGGTTTTCCATTGTGAAGTGGGACTGGCAGCTTTTCATGTGTAGGGAGTCATGCATTGTGGGAGTTATAGTGCTTGCCATTGTAAGGGTTATCCATGCAATGGGGTGAACTGTGTGAGGATGGTGGTGGTGGTGTGGCATGCAGGGGAGGGGATTGGGTGATTAGGTGGGGGGAGGAAGTGTGAGGTGTGTTGTATTAATGAGTGATAGTGTGGTGGGGACGCATGCTGTGCAGGTGTCATTGGTGGCAGGGGAGTGATAGTGACTTACTGGACTCCAGTCCTACGATTATTCCAGTCAGGCCCTCTGGATGCAGTATGTCCAAGAGCTTCTCCTTCCACAATGTGAACTCTGGGGAGGACGTGGGTGCCCACCGCCAGTCTTGTGGATGGCAATGTGGTGTTGTGATGCCATGGTTCGCACCTTCCCCCGTAGATCGTTCCAGCCCTTCCTGATATCCTCCCTTGTGCATGGATGTGTGCCCACTGAGTTGACCCTGTCAACAATCCTCCACCATAACTCAATTTTCCTGGCTATGGAGGTATGCTGAACCTGTGCTCCGAACAGTTGTGGCTCTACCCTGAAGATTTAATTTACCATGAACCTCAACTCTTCGTCTGTGAATCGTGGGTTCTTTTGAGGGGACATGGTGGTAGTGAAGTGGATTGTGGGGGAGAGGGGTGTTGTGCACAAGGGTGATGTGTTTGGTGCTTGATGGGGTGTGTGGGGTGTTTTGGTTGGTTTGTTAGTTTGTGTGAGGTTGTGCTGTGTGTGACGTGTGTGTGTGTGCCAATGTGTTGTATATGTGTTATATATTAGGTATAGCAGTATCTCTGGGTCTGTGTGAATCGTTCCTTTGGCAAAGGATTGTGGGACATGTGAGGGGGTGTTTTATAGTGGTGTGTGTCTGATGTGTGTGTGTCTCAGGTATGGGGTGTTCGTACTGTCCAATGTGGCTTTGGGTTCTTTTGGAGGTGTATTTTTTTGCGCAGCAGGTCGCACCGCCAATGGTTTACCGCCATGGAAGGACCGCTATGCTGATTTGTGGGTCATATTTTGGAGGAAAGAATGTTGTCGACGTGGCGGTGCTGGTGGTGGGACCGTCTCTCTCCCGCCCACAGCTGGCCTGGCAGTGTCGGATTTTTGGCTGTTTTTGGCCGATCTTCTGCCTGTGACTTGTAATATGGCATTCGTGAGAACGCCAACACTGCCGGTCTTTTGGCAGCCGCCATCACGGCGGTCTTCCGAAAAGACCGCCAGAGTTGTAATGAGGGCCTTAGTCTAGATGCAGCAATAAGCAAAATCTGAAAAATAGACTAAGTCCAAAATGTGCAGCAATTCGGCAGAGAATCGGGCAACATCCCTAAAGGCTCAGAAAAAAGTCTGGCTCTCCCTCAAACTAAGGGTCTTGTCTAACAAATTTTGCCAAAGAACACAATAGAAATCACACAGATAGCACAAGGAGAGCAAATGTATCAATATGACAGTAAATTACAAAAGCATAAAATTATAAAATGTTGTATAATACCACTATCCTAGCACTACCCCCTAAATGAAAACGTAAGCCCCTTCAATTAATCAGTGCTTGTAAAGCGCAACTACTCACCCGCTAGGGTCTCAAGGCGCTGGGGGGTGACGGGGGGGTGTGGGGGGGGTTGCGTTTACCGATAAGGTGGTTTAAAAAAGCCATGTTTTCGTTCCTTTGTGAAGCTGAGGAGGGAGGTGGTTTGTCTGATGTGGATAGGTAGGGCGTTCCAAGCGGTGGCTGCAATGTAGGGGAAGAAGCGTCGTCCTGTTCTGGTTTTCCGTATGCGGGGTACCTCTGCGAGAGAGAGCTGGGCTGAGCGTAGGGCCCTGTGGGGTACGTGGAAGTTGAGTCGCGGCTTCAGGTAGGCTGCTCCGGTGTTGTGGAGGGCTTTGTCTGCGTGGGTGAGGATCTTGAAAGTGACTCTTTTCTCAATGGGGAGCCAGTGCAATGTACGTAGGTGCTGCGAGATGTGGCAGTGTTGAGGCAGGTCGAGGACTAGTCTGGCGGCAGCGTTCTGGATGTTTTGCAATTTGCGGGTGAGGTTTTTTGTTGATTCCGGCATAGAGTGCGTTGCTGTAGTCCAGTCTGCTGGTGATGAGGGCGTATGTGACAGTCTTTCTATGTTCGAGGGGGATCCACTTGAAGGACTTGCGTAGGAGGCGGAGAGTGTGGAAGCAGGTGGAGGTGACTGAGTTGATTTGATGTTTGATGCTGAGGTCGGGGTACAGGATGATTCCAAGGTTGCAGGCTTGACTGGAGGGAGTGGGGCGGGTTTCTGAGGACGGGTGGTCACCAGGAGTCATTTCATGCGTTGGGTTGAGGGCCCATGATGAGTACTTCTGTCTTGTTTGTGTTGAGTTGAAGGCAGCTGTTTCTCATCCAGTTGGCGACTGCTTCCATGCCTTTGTGGAAGTTGCGACTGGCCTTGTCAGGTTCGTTGGAGAGGGAGAGGATGAGTTGGGTGTCGTCATCGTAGGAGATGATGTTTATTCCGTAGCTTCTGACGAGGGTGGATAGCGGGGCTATGTAAACAATAAACAGCATGAGGCTAAGGGAGTATCCCTGGGGCACTCCGCAGGTGGTGGGTGTGGGATCTGTGAGGAAGGGGGCGAGTCTTACTTGTTGCGTTCTGCTGGAGAGGAAGGATTGGATCCAGTCGAGGGCCTTGTCTCTGAAGCTGGCTTCGTGGAGTCTTCTTATCAGGGTGTGATGGGAGACTGTGTCAAAAGCCACAGAGAGGTCTAGAAGGATTAATGCTGCCATCGCTCCCTTGGCCAGCAGGGAGCAGATGTCGTCTGTTGGGGCCAGGAGGGCGGTTTCGGTGCTGTGGTTTGCCCTGAATCTGGCTTGGGAGATGTCAAGGATGTTGTGGCCTTCTATAAATGAGGCGAGTTGGCTGTTGACTGCTTTTTCGATGACTTTCGCAGGAAATGGAAATAGGGAGATGGCCCTGAAGTTTATGGTTGTTGGGGTCTGCCGAGGGTTTCTTGAGGAGGGGGTTGATCTCGGCGTGTTTCCAGTGGTCAGGGAAGGTGGCGGCAGTCATTGAGCGGTTGATGGTGAGGCTGCGCTTGGGCGTGATGGTGCCTGCAGCTCTGTTGAAGATGTGATGGGGGCATGGGTCCATGGGGGGCCCCGGAGTGTATGGACTTCATTGATCCCAGCGTATTTTCAGTGGTTAGGGGGGTCCAGGTGGAGATTGTTGGTGTTGGGGTTTGGTAGAGGGGGTTCTGCGCATAGGTTGTCCTTGCAGAAGCTTTCGTAAATGGTCTTGATTTTGTGGTGGAAGTAGGTGTTGAGTCTGTCACAGAGGTCCTGTGAGGGTGGGATATCCATTGTTTCACGGTTGGGTTGGTCCAACCCCTTGATGATGCTGAAAAGTACCTTGCTGTTGTGTGCTTGTGAGGAGAGTCTGTTTCTTTCTGGTGTTTCTGATGAGTTGGCGTGGCAGCTCTGAAGCTGCTGTGGGCTTCTGGGGATTTGGTGTTTCTCCAGATTTTCTTGAGACTGCGACAAGTGCATCTAGATTCTCGGAGTTCGGGGGTGAACCACTGGCTTCCTTTGCGTGGGTGCTGTTTTTCTTTTTGAGAGGGGTATGGTGTTGGCACAGTCGGCGATCCATCTGTGGAAGGTGCGTACACCGGTGTTTGGGTCGTCGTTGCGTACAATGGTGGGGGCAGCGAGGGCGGCGGTGAACTGATCTTCGATTATTCTTGTCCAGTTTCTATGCGCTGGTTGGAGTTGGGGTCTGATGATGGTGGGTGTGTTAAAGGTGAAGTGGATGCATCGGTGCTCTGTCCATGGGAGTTCCGTGGTGTGACTGAAGGTAACGGAGTTTCCTGTAGTGAAGATGGGATTGAGGGTGTGTCCTGCTGAGTGCGTTGGTTCTGTCACGATCTGTCGGAGTCCTATGTTGTGGAGGTTGTCTATGAGGGATGCGCTGTTGGGGTCTTGTAGATTCTCGAGGTGGAAGTTGAGGTCTCCCAGCAAGGTGTAATTGGTGGCTGTGATGGCTTGTGCGGGGATGCAGTCCGTGATGGAGTCGGCGAATGGTGTACGAGGTTCAGGGGGGTGGGGTGGAAGATAAGGGTTCCTCTGATGATGGATGTTGGGCTGGTGTGTAGCTTGAAGTGGAGGTGTTCCATCAGGCTTGTGGATTCTTCAGAGTCTTTGGAGTGGGTGTTCAGGTGGAGGAGCACAAAGTTGAAAGTACTCTGCTTCTCCCACAAGATCCTCTATAAAGAAGTGCGAAGTATTGCTGCTCTGAAGCAATCTTATTTCCCTACTAGAGCCTTATGCTCAGCAGACTTGAATCTAGCTTTAACAGCCTAGCACAGAAGTGCCAAAATGGGAAGATGCTCTTTTTGTGTCCTTGTCCCCACCCTAGAATTCTTTGTCATCTTCATTAAGAAAGATTCAAAACCATTTAAGCTTCTGGAAGCAATTGAAGACTTGGCTGTTCTCCCTCTACACCCAGCCTGCCCAAAGTACTAATCTATACGTTTCAGTAGGTATTATAAGTTTGTTTTACGGTTGGTAAAATGGTTGTAGTGATTTAATTTACCTCTTCTGCACACAGATGTATCCAGAAGGAATGGTAATAGTTCCAGACAGTAGCAGAAAGTACAAAGATCTTGTTTCATTAAAAGTAGTAGTATTTTGAGGCCATCTCAAAATGGAGGATAATTATGCAATGGCATTAGCATAAGTGCATTGAGGCAGTGTTACGTGTAGGCCATGGAGGGCAGGCAAAGCAAGGAAATTTCAAAATGTACTGATACTTGAGGGGATTCAGAAATAACCATACAAGATTATTCTGCCTGCCAGAATAGTGCCATTGGTGAATGAAGCATGTTCAGTGGCCGGATTGAGAATGATGGGCACAATTAAATGGAATGCAATGCAGATATTGTGTAGCAGGATCTAGGTGTTCCCCCTTGAACCGGTAAGTTTGGTCTTTGCCAATATGAAGCATTCTCAAGGTAGGAGACTTGTTATATATTCAAATTTATTCCAGTTCACAACATACATCTTTAACATACGGGGAACCACCAGCAACTGACATTAAGAGAATGCTGATTGCCTTTCTTTCTTATAATTAAATGACAGTTTAGAACACCCTTGCTAACTATATTCCATCAAATACCACCAAGCAGCTTCCAAAATCAATTATCCAATCATGGCTGCCAATAAAGGTTATTGCATTAAAGCACCTGCCCATAAACCTTCAAACATGCACCCGCTTTAAAAAAAAATCATTCAATAGACCTGAATAAATCCTTGAATTTCTGTCCTATTATCTGATTTCTCTTCACAAGCCAATTCCTCAAATATGCATACTCCACTACTGGTGTTGCACCGAGACTTTTAAAATGCAAGTGACGCCCCCGTACCCGTTATTATAGAACTCTAGTAACATACTAGACAATCAACATGTCCTTTGACTCTCCATCATCACCTCCAATGCTGGCTTTGCAGCAAGTTACTGTATTGTTTCTCCTCTTTCCTCTCTGGCTACAGTACAAATAGGTTCAGCTTCAGTCAGTTATTTTTCAGCATGGTGTTCAGCCAGGGGTGATCAGGCTGCCCATGCTTTTCAACACTCACAATTACAGGGTAAATGACGCAAGAGTAATGATACAACAGGGTAGCCTAGTGAACTGCCTCTGCTCCAAGGTTAGGTTAAAGTTCTAATATTGTACTTAATGAAACTCATGATGTTCAACATTGTATACATAGTTCATTAATGTGAATTCTTTACTGGTAAGGTGGGTGTTTTAAGGAAATACAGTTGGCTCTAAGCTCATCTTAAGTTACAGTGAGTTCATTACAAAACCATGTATACATGTTTGTAAAAAATCAATTAGTGGCCTTTTATAATGCTTCTCGATTATGCACAAGTATATCCAGAAGGAAAGCAACGTTGGTGGCTGTACTGATTAAAACGTGCCCAAATATTCGTAATTTGAAAAGAAATAGAAGAAAAAAATAGACTAATTTTACAGGCAGATTTGCTAAATGATTGTTCAATTTTTGAAAGGAACTTTAAAACCCATTTCTCTAAGACACCAATGAATAAAATGTGTTTCATGCATACCATCATTTAAATATATAATGTAAAAATCAATCTAAAAATAGTGCTCTAGTTCTATGACCATGCACTGGTAGAGATTAGCGACTTTCAAGAATTCACAAAAGTTTACAGAAGTAGGCCTAGATGCCACACTCCTAATAAAATGTTCTGGCCTAGCAACTATACCCAAAATGTGTGTAACCATTTCACAAGATACTCTCCATAGAGGAAGAGTGCAATGGTACAGATAGAACTATGGTATACCCTATGGTTAATCAACCTCTATAATAACAAAAGTGCTGGCATATTCAGAGCCCTACTGTGATCAAAAGATTGCACTTACAGGGATGTGGCATTCATACAGCCCAATGCCCGGGACATACTGCCAGGGGGCAAGGACAATCCTTGTGACAAGGAGGCCCAACCGCCTGCAGCACAAACCCCCCCGGCTGCCAGCCCACAGTGAAGGGAACCGTCAGCAGCTGAGGCAAATTTGTGCCCACACGTCAAGACTGTTCCAAACCTGCACCCATGGCTCATCAATGCAAAGCCTCTATCGCTAGGATAAGTGCTCCAAACAAACGCTGCAAGGTCACGCGCACTACTGACCGTGATTCCAGTTTAAAAAAAAAAAAGTACACACGCCTGAAAAGTTTAACAATATGAGGCCATGCACAGTGCTCCCTGAATGCTCTCGATTAGATGCAAACACCTGCAGAAGCCTGAAAGCAAGACCGACGAATCTTTGCTTTCAAAATAAAAATGTTCCGAAAAAAAAACACAAAGTAGGAAAAAAAAGTTTTGCTAAATTACTGTGAAATGTTAGGTACTATTTCTTTGAAGCATCACCCAGCAAAATGTGTTGATGCATGCCAGTATTCCAAAAAATATACGTAATGGAAAATCAGTGCAACCACCGTCAACAAGACTACAAGAAACATGAAAACAAACAAAGCACCGGCAAAGCCAACCAATCCGACACCGGTTGCCAGTCCCCTGGCCCTGCCAATGTGCTTCCCGTTCTGACATGGCTTCTGTAACACTCCACCACCATGGGAGCTGCCAGGCCCCGCCACCGCAACAAACATTGGCAAAAATCAAAAAACGCTCCTTGGTCTCAAAAGCACACATTGCCACTGCAGGTCATGTCACAGAACAAAATTACACCGTATGTCAAAATTCTCCCCCTGGAAGAGCAGAATGCCACCACTCACTGCAAATCCAGCAGATAGAGAAATAGAATTTCAACAAAAACAACATGTCCTAGCCAACGCCAGACCCAATCAGGGGCCCAATTCCCCCAAAAAGTGACAAAAGTGCACCACTGGTACACGTCTCCGCAACAGTGGCCTACACTAATTCACAAGAATACACAGAAGCAGACCAGGAAATCCCACTCCCAGAAAATACCTGTGAATTGCATTAGAGCACAAGCAAACCTGCACGTATAGACCCTGCCATACAAATATCTATCTGGAGTCCACAAGCCCACCCTCCCTCAAACATGCCTTCCCCCAAACCTGGAAGAACTTGTCAGGAGTAAATTTCCAACCCCTCTCAGCACGAGAAAAGACCAGAGAAGAGCCAGTGAAAATCACTCAAACATGCATGTCAGCAAGCCTGCACTGACTCAAAGGCATGCCAGCCCTGGAACTATTACTTACTGCTTCCTCCAGCCCCAGTATGTAGATCTGCAGAAAGGTGGCAAAATGAGGAAATTGCTATAGTAGGGCTTGAAATTGCTAGTATTCAAGCTCAACTATAGTACTAGCCCTGGCATACGCAGAGAGGCTATTGTCTGAGCTCTTACATAATGAGATTGCTGCCATAAGTTGTCGCTGCACCACATGGCACCAAAGGAATGAGTAGATTTCTTTTTTTTTACAGGACAAGTAGATTTAGGAAGCAACCTGTCCCATGGACAAGTAGATATTTTATTAAATTCCACACCCCTGCCTTAACAGCACAGACATTTCAATGACCTTATGATGACCTAATGTCATCAGAAGTGTCAGAACACATTTGGTTACATAAATAATAGAATGACTCATGAGTAAATGAACTACAGTGTGCAAGCAGGAAGAGCCTTGATAAGTATTTAAAGTTTTCCTCCAGAGTTATTTGAGAACAACATACCATTACAAAACAAACAGTGCCCATTTTGCTGTGTGCGGTGTCAATGAGAAATATAAACTAACAATGAATATTATTTAAAAAAACAGCTATGTTAATACAAGACAAAGTCAAGACTTTGTTGAGGCCTAGTCTTGTGCAGGTCAACAAAACATAGTTCTGTATATCTCAGCATTTTAGTTTTAGTGCCCAATATATATCTTGGCATCTGTGCTGTCCGTCCTCTGTGACAGTGTTTTTATTCCATTCATCATGATGGATGAGGTATTCCTGCCTGATTTATGTACTTGACGGGAGAGCCTCAATTAGCACTGACGGACATAGGGTTAACTAACACTTGTAGGATGACATACAGTGATTTTACTTAGCAATCACCATTCCACTAGGAATTCCTGCAAAACATTCAGTGTGCCGGATGCCATATATCTCCTCCCAGGCGAAGAGATTCATGGGCATGGTAGAACCACCACCATCTGTTGTGCCTTAAAGTGGGCTTTTGAGGCCAGGGAGTGCATGTTCCCTTGCAGATCATTCCAGTGCTTCTTAATATCCTCTTGCTGGCACCCGGTGTTGGAGACTGCACTTATTCTTGTGACAATTCTATTCCACATTTGCCTTTTCTGGGTAACAGTGCTACTCCGTACAAGGGCAACAAACAAATGCGGCTCTGGCTCAATAATCTCATCAACTGTGACAGTTAATTCTGTTCTAGAAATCTAAGATTCCTGCTTCCAGCAGTGAGGAAAAACATTGAAGCGTAACACGTCAAGGTGAAAAAGAAGAAATTTCGGTAAGGCAAGGGCCAAACTTGCATTATGTCTAGGTGCTTTCAAAGGCACCTGAAACAAATTTAGAAAGGGGTCCCTTTGGATTCTTGTAGGAGGAGTCTGGAAATAGATGCTTCTAGCACTTTGATGTTGTTACTTAGAGTAGTACTTGGGGAAATCAAGAGAGGCAAATGGCTCAATTCACAGACGGATGCTAAGAACTAAAACATCGGGTTTTAGATACCACAGCGAGTAAAAAGAAAGAGCAGAAAAAAGTTTGCAAAAATTCTTGGGGAATATCAAAGAATCTATGGGCTGGTAGATCTCTGGGGGCAACTTTCCCTTGCAAAAAAGAGTACACTTGCATTTTAGCCAGATGTAAAACAGCTACCTGTATTGATCATTTTTTTACTTTATCCACAGTTAAGTTCAAGCAATTAAATATGCTACCGAATGGGTTCTCCGGACATAATTCTATCAGTACTGTGAAATGTCCTAGAACAGGGACATGCTGTACCTTAAAGGAAGAAATCAATTCTATTTTTCAGAGCATTTTAGATATATGTATAGCATCTCTCCTATTGTCAATATGTCTGTATTAAATCATTTTGTACATCCTTTTCCATTCCCAGCATTATCAGAGGAGGATCAGAAGTTTATGGACAGCCCCTTCCAGTGGCGGCTGGTAGAATTTGGAAGTGGTGGGGTGCCTCTTGCATCCTTTCAACATTTATTAACAGTTTTAATAAATACCTTTCAATATAATTGTTAGAAATGGGGTCTCTAGTTGGCAGTCAGTTTACACCCTGTCCAAGTAGGGATTCTCACTCTAGTCAGGATAAGGGAGATAAGAAGCTCAGATAACTCTTGCTCACCCTCTTGGTAGCTTGGCACAAGCAGTCAGGCTTATCTCAGATGCAATGTGTTAAGTATTTGTACAAATACACACAGTAACACGGTGAAAACACAACAAAAGGACTCCACACCAGTTTAGAAAAATAGCCAATATTTATCTAAATCAAGCAAGACCAAAATGACAAAAATCCAAAATACACAATCAAAGATAAGAATTATTAAAGAAAAAAGAGTCTTAATCCATAGAAATCAATGGATGCGTACTTTTAGCACAAAATACCTGGTATGCGTCAAAAATAAAAGCCGCACAGGCGAGCATGTGTTGGAAAAGCAAGCAGTGGAGTGTTACGGAAGCCATGTCGGAATGGGAAGCTTACTTGCAAGTGAGGCCGTGCTTCGATTCTTTCTCCACCTGGTAAGCAATGCGTCGATTCTTTCCTCGCAGGGAAGGGATGCATTCATTTCTAGACAAGCAGCCTCGGGTCCTTGCGGTGATGTTGAAGATTTGACGTCCAGGGATGATGCGTGGATAATCCGGACGTAAGGCAGAGATGAATCCGTGCTGAGCAGGCAAAGTGTTGATTTCACCTGTGCTTGTGCTGCGTCGATTTTATAGCCGCTGTGCAGACGCTGCATTGATTTTTCTGGCGCTCAGCTCCGGTGCCTGCATTTTCACTCTGGTTCTGCCAGCTTCTCCTTCCAGGGGCCCAGGGACGTTAATTCTAGAAACGCTGAGCATAAGGACAACTCCTCATTTGGTTTGTGACTTTTTAACTCAATACGGTGATTGCGCCTTTTGTATTATGAAGATTTTGATAACAGACATAAGCCCTGAAGAAGTCCTATTTTAGGACGAAACACATGTCGAATATATTTTTCCAACTGATTGGGCGGTTACATTTTCCAACGGATTGGACTGAGGCTATAATCTCCAATTGATTGGTCTGAGGATCCAATTTACAACTATTTGGACTGAAATTAATATCAATTCTTGAAAATAAATTTCTGGTGGCTATAATTATAAACTAAATGATTGAGGATCCGGACTGAAAGTCATAACGATGGGACTGAATAAGCACAGTATTTGTTTGTGTAACATCATCTTAAGAAATGTATTTTTTATTGTTTTTGTTTGAGGATGGTATTGGAAAATACAGTGACATGATCAATACAATATTAAAATAATCAATTATAACATCTAAATAGGTATTTGCAATTATTTTTTGATACGTAAATCAAATAGTAATCACACCAGGATGTTTTGAATTGATTAGAAATGGATGACTAATTATACTAGGATGTTATGAATTGATTCATAATGGATGATTGAACAAATGTTTTGAATTAACAGTTATTTCTATATGTGTGCCTCACTTTTTTCTATTCATGCATCAAATATAAAGCTGCACAGGCGAGCATGTGTTGGAAAAGCAAACGATGCGTCGATTCCTCACTTGCAAGTGAGGCCATGCTTCGATTCTTTCTCCGCCCGGTAAGCAATGCATTGATTCTTTCCTCGCAGGAAAGGGATGCATTAATTTCCAGACAAGCAGCCTTGGGTCTGTGTGGTGATGATGAAGATTTGACGTCCAGGGATGATGCGTGGATAATCCGGGCACACAGCAGTGATGAATCCATGCTGAGCTGGCAAAGTGTTGATTTTACCTGTGCTGCGTCAATTTTTCAGCTGCTGTGCAGGAGCTGCGTCGATTTTTCTGCCGTTTGACTCCGGTGCCTGGATTTTCACTCTGGTTCTGCCAGCTTCTCCTTCCATGGGCCCAGGGACTGGGTGTGGCACCACTTGGCAAGTCAAGGGGTCTTAGCAAGAGAACCCAGGTGCTGGCAGGATGAAGTCTTTGATGTCCCTGAGACTTCTTAACAGGAGGCAAGCTCAGTCCAAGCCCTTGGAGAATCTTCACAAGCAGGGTATGCAGCAAAGTCCAGTCATTGTCCTCTCTAAGGCAGAAGCAGCAACTGCAGACCAACCCAGCAAATCCCACACAGCAAAGGGGCAGTACTTCTCCTCACAGCTCTTCAGCTCTTCTCATTGGCAGAGGTTCCTCTTGATTCAGAAGTGTTGTAAAGTTGTGGGATCAGCAGTCTAATACTTATACTCATTTCTGCCTTTGAAGTAGGCAAACTTCAACGGAAAGTCTTCGAAGTGCACATGACCCTGCCCTGCACCAGACACACACTAGGGGGTTGGAGACTTTATTGTGTGGGGACAGGCACAGCCTTTTTAAGTGCAGGTGTCAACTACTCCCTCCCACTCTTGCCCAGGAAGACTCATCATGAAATAAAGGACACACCTCAGCCCCCTTTGTGTCACTGTCTAGAGTGAATTCACAAACAGTCTAACTGTCAGTATGGCCCAGACGTGTATTCAGCAGCCAAACAGAGGCACAGAATGGTTAAGCAAGAAAATGCCCACTTTCTAAAAGTGACATTTTCAGACAGACAATCTAAAAACCAACTTTACCAAAAGATGTAATTTTAAATTTTTTAAATTGTGAGTTCAGAGACTCAAAACTCCACATCTCGATCTGCGTCCAATGGGAAACTGCACTTAAAAGATATCTGAAGGCAATCCCCATGTTAACCTATGGGAGAGATAGGTCTTGCAATAGTGAAGACCGAATTTGGCAGTATTTCACTATCAGGACATGTAAAACACATCAGTACATGTCCTACCTTTTAAATACACTGTTCCCTGCCCAGGGGGTTGCCTTGATCCCACCTTAGGGGTGACATACATGTAGTAAAAGGGGAGGTTTGGGCCTGGCAAGTGGGTGCACTTGCCAGGTTGACATGGGAGTTTACAACTGCACATACAGACACTGCAGTTGCAAGTCTGAGACATGTTTACAGGGCTACTCATGTCTGGGGGCACACTCAGTGCTGCAGGCCCACTAGTAGCATCTGATTTACAGGCCTAGGGGCTGTAGTGTCTTACTAGTAAACCAAATATGCAAATCATGGATAAATCAATCACCAATAGAATTTACACAGAGAGCATATGCACTTTAGCACTGGTTAGCAGTGGTAAAGGGCCCAGAGTCCTAAAGCCAACAAAAATAGGTCAGAAAAAATAGGAGGAAGGGGGCAAAAAGTTTGGGGATGACCCTGCAAAACAGGCCAGGTCCAACAATAATGATATAAACTGATGTACTTAAGTGAAACGCTCCTGCATCTTAAAAGCATACAAGAGAGCCCTTTTAAATATGTCAGTTCTGGAAGTGAATTAAACCAGATCCTGTCATGAATACATTTACTTTTTCAAGGGGAAAGTAAAATTCCACTTAGGAAGCATCTCAGGAACTTCAAAACACTTAAATTATAAAATGGTGAAAGGAGGCACGCTTCCCTGCTAAGGAAGACCCCAAACAACTTGGTAGCTGCAGGGAGTGGGGACTGAGGGCTATGAAGATTTGCTCACGCTGTACAAGCAGCTGTAATAAATTGTAGTTCCACATTGGACAGCAGCATGAGTATAAGGAGCTTCTTTTCTTCAACACACATGCACGTGTTCTCAGTTCTTTTACAGGTCCAGTGCTAGGCTCCTGGTTGGAGAGAGATACCAGACTCCTCCCTAACACAACTCCTAAGCACCTCCCACTTATACATTGACATCATAGGTCAGCCCTGCCCCCAGCCATTTACTTGCATGGTGCTCTGCTGACTCCGCCTGGGCCACAGGAATCACGCCCTAAGGCAGATTACTGCAGAGAATCTAAAACAAGCCATGCCCACCGCTTTTAACATCACTGTCTAGCTTGGGCCTCGAGGGCGAGTTAACTTTTGCCCAGCACATGTGCAATAGCACCCACTTCCCCGTGCCTAATCCATCCTAAAAACAAAAATTAAGGCACCCTCAACTGGGTGACTGCAAACACTCTGTAGTCCTTAATGTTAAGCTGCTTGGTGTGCTCCTCTTTCCACCTCCTCCATGAATGGCAGTGCAACACCCCAAACGTTCTTAACAACAGCCGCCCATGGTCCCTTCTCCCCGCAAGAACTGGAGGTAGTGGTGAAAAGCCTTCCTGGGGGTAGAGTATATGGTCCAGATTGGTTCACCACTGAATTTTATAAAGCTTTTGGAGAATTTCTAAATCCTTTTTTGTTGCAAGTCACTAATTCTATTTTAAAAGGTGAGCCACTGCTACAATCTTTTTTTGTAGGGAATGTGGTTAGTTTTTGAAAAAAGGCAATGGACATCTTTCCCACAAATCCGATTCTTATGGTAATTCTTTTACTGGACGCAGAAAAAGCGTTTGATCTTGTGGTCTGGGAAACTCTCTTGTGCATATTAGAGACATTTGTATTCTCTGCCAAGGCCAGATGATTTATAAAGAAAATGCACTATGGTGCCAAAAGTCAAACTGATTTTCATTTAATCAGAAATTGGGCCATTTAAATTTCAGCATGGAACAAAGCAAGGTTGTCCTCTTTCACTGGTTCTTTTTGCCTTTTTTATCGAACCGTTAGCCTTAGCTATCCAGAACAACACAACAGTTCAGGCACCCATGCCTCAAATGGCTAAAACTAAGCTATATGCTGATGACATTGTTATTGATGACCCAGAAAAAGGAAGTGCAGGAGAGAGTATTTAAAATTATCTTAGCATTTCATATTTTAGGAGGATTTAAAGTCATCAATTCTAAGACAGAAATTATTTTAAGTAATTGTTCAGCATAGGATTTATTGCCAGAGTTCCGGAATCGTGTACATGTCCACACTATACATTACCAAGTGTTTATTTTATACACAAGATGTGGGAGATTTGTATGATATAAATTATAAGCCCCTTTTTATGTAAAGTTAAAGGATTATTAACAAAATGGACATTGCGCCCTTTTACAACACTTGAAAGCGTCATCTAAATAAAAATAGGGTCCTTCCTTTATTTTATTTTTTTATTTGCTGCCATCCCTTGTACTTTATATTCTAGATTTCTTAAATATGTAGGCTCTCTGATCTCGCTCCTTCTGTGGCGCAACTCCAGCCCCACACTAGCACTAAGCACTTTATATAGAAGCACTTGATTCTTCCAAGTTTAAATTTTGCACAATATGCATTTAGGTTTAAAAAAACATGTATTTCACGCAGCCATCTGCAGAATTATTTGGTAGACACGATGTGAAAAGAAAATCAAATTAGAGATAATTTAAGATTAACCAAATCTCCCCAAAAAAGTGAGATATAAGAGATAACAGATTAGCAGTGACAGAATCTGTTTGCAGTGCTCCTATAGGGCTTTATATGGCTTTCCTTAGTTTATCAAATCCTAAAACCATTTTAGACAGAAAGGGGCTGGTAATAAACTTAATTATTACCCCCTGCATAAAGAAATTCGAGTTAGGGGCATAAATATTTGATATTTGTCGAGGTAGGGGATGTGTACTGGTCGGATTGATGATAAATGGTTAAAGGATCAGATTGTAGTACTGACCAGGGATGGATGACAGCAAATTAATGAGTTAAATGTTTCAGCTCTAAGGGGAGTCAGCTTCTGCAAAACGCAATTCCTTACAAAATGGTTAATATATAGGACACCCCAGTTTTGAAATAGAATAAATAGGGAATGTCCTAATCAACATTTGAGGTGTGATGTGGTCAACATAGGAGACTGCTCATACATTATATGTAACTGTAGTAAATTGGGGAAGACAGCATACTCTTATTAACAGAGCATGGCCATTTTGATTTCTGATTTAAAACTGTCAATGCATAGCAATGACTTGTATTATACTCAGTTATAGTAATGTAATGTGTGTGATGCAGCATTTCACCTGAATGACTTAAATAATTTTTCTGTTTTTCAACAACCCACTCTCCTTTATTTGTCCTGTAGGGACAAGTAAGGACTGTTTTGAATTGTAAGTTACCCTTAGTAGGGAGCATTCTACTCTGAAGCTTATTTGTCAAATGTTTCCTTAACCTAACTGTTCATAAAATGTTTTCTAAATTATTATTTCATTGTCGGACCATCAGCCAGAGGTGAAGTCCAGAAACCCTCTGAAAATCTCCAAACCACTACTTCTACTCTCACAGAAGCTTTTTGTAGACACACATCTGTAGTGTCTTGCATGTTTTAGGACAGAACCTTTTTGGCACTAAACTGACTATGCAGCAATGTGATGTAACCACTAGAATAGAATGTAACAAAAGTTTGGTTTAGAATGTTGGAGTTCACACGGACACACAGAGGAATACAGACGTGTGGTTTACAACTACCTGTGTGGCATAGTCTTTGGAGGGTACCCAGGCTGGGGAGGATGCTACAACTGGCAACGAGATATGGTATAAGTAACCTGAAGAAGGACAGTGCTCTCCCGGAGAGTTTGCCATGGTCCAAGCAGACAGCTTGTGCATGCCACGTGTGCCTTGGTTGAAGTGCTGAGTCGATGGTTGGCTTATGTGGAGTCAAAGCACAACTCCAGCCAGTGGGAAGATGTGGAAAGCAAAGAAAGCTTCGCTGAGAAGCCTATGCATCGTTGGTCAAGAAGCAATGATCAAGACTATTCTAAAAGGTACCATGCTGGCAGGCAAAATAGTTATATATTGTACAGAGCATTAACGCTGAAGGAAGATATCAACCAGATGTCAGAAAATACAAACTGATGTTTAGAAAGGAAAAAATAAATAACTTACCAAGCCTGCTAAAGAGAGTCATTGTGCCACAGCATTCGATGGAGTGGCTCAAGAAGTACTCAGGGTTGTGCTTACAGAGCTGTCCATACCCAAAGCAGCTGTCGACCAGGCGGCTGAGTGGAGCTCAAAACAACTTCATAGGTCTTCAAAGAGCAGAGCGTTGAAGGCAACAGTTGGATTTGCGAAATTTTTATAATGGCAGCTAAGAGAGAAGATACAGTTCTAATTAATTTAAAACACAATCCTGAGGCTCACACGTCAAAAGACCTTGGAGAGAGTTTACATAAACATGATCAAACAGGATCACAGAGCATGCTACACTCAACGTCAGTAAAGTCTTCACCAGTTTATTATGCTGTTGCCTTCCTGAAACCACCACTGCCTTTCGATATTACCAAAAAGCAAAATATTGGTGATAGATGGACTGCTTGGATAGAGACATTTGAAGATTTAATTGATGCACATGGAGTGACTGATAACAGAACGATTATCAAGTATCTAAAAAATCTTGCTGGTGATGGTGTGAAAGAAGTTATAAAGAAAATGTCAAGAACTGACAAAGAAGTCACGTACCGCCAGATTGAAGACGCTTTGAATATCAAGTTCAGTTCAGCACCAATATGATCGATACATTTTCAATTAAGAACATCAAAGAGTTAGTGAAAACATTGATGAATTTGTGGAAAGATGTTATGCACTCATCAAACACTGTAAGTTCAACAAATTTAATGATGAAGAAGCTATGGGGGTCATTATGACCCCGGCAGTGAGAGTTAATGTGGCGGTATGACCGCCAACATGCTGGTGGTACATACCGGCACATTATGAGATTGGCAGGATGGCTGCAGCCAACCTGCCACTTCTCCACTCATACTGCCATGGTGGTATGAGCCGCCGGGCAGGAGATGTGTATCTCCAGCCCGGCGGATGGCACAGTAACAGTGGAGGCATTATGAGCCTGCCACCACCATGGTTTTTGTGGCGTTAGCAACGCCACGAAAACCATGATGGTAAACCCTACCGGTGACAGGGAATTCCTTCCCTGTCACTGGTAGGCGGCTACCCCACCCCTTAACACTCACCTGACACACCCCACCCCCCTCGACACCCCTGATTCTCACACACACACGCACCAGGCATACACCCAACCATTCACACTGGCATACACGCATTCATACATGCATACATCCAGACATGTTCACACACATTCTTACAATGATCACACTGACATGCAGACACGCGCTCACTTTACCATTCTTACACGCCTACACTCACATGCATACAACCATGCAAACAAAATAACAGACGCATTCACACACTCACACATTCATGCACACACTCAGACACACACACACACAACACCTACCACCCTCCCACCCCACTCCCCTGTCGGAAGCCCAACTTACCTTGAGCGAGGAGGTCTTAAGGCAGGGAATGGGAAGGGCCGCTGCTACCGCCAGCAGCACCCCATCAGCAGACCACCCCCAGGCCGTATGAATTGTGATAATACTGCTGGTGGTGTTCTACTGGCGTAGCGGTGCTGGTGGTAGCAGCGCCAGCTTACCACCACCATGAACACTGCCGGATTTCCGCCCTTAGTGTGGTGGAAGTCAGGCAGTGCTCATAATATGGTGGACGGATAATAGCCATGGTGGCGCTATTTTGGCGGCAGTCACCGCAGCGGTAGCCGGTTTTTACCGCTGATGTCATAATGAGCACCTACGTTTCTCAGAGTTAATTATGGATGCTTGTTAGATTCATTCAGACAAACTCTTAGCCTGGAGTGAGTGTTGATGGTTGCCAGAACTGAGGAGCGTGCTGAAAGATAAGCTGCTGACATGGAGGCCAGAGGTGCCCAGAACAAATCAGTTGTGAGTGTGAAAAGTAAGCCAAAGCAAAAGACTGAAGGACACAAAGTGATGTCCACACATAAAAAGAAGTTATGTTTTAGATGTGGACTGTCGTTTCTACACAAAGAAACTTGTCCCACCATTGGACAGATATGGAAAGACTGTGGAAAAGAGAACCATTTTGTAATGATGTGAACAGCGAAGGAAAAAGTAAGTGCATCACGGTGCGAAGACAAAATAGCCATCAGAATGTTCTAGAAGTAACATTCGATGTGGGCTCACAAGGCCAAGAGGTGAAATCATTTGAGGCAAATTGATACTAAACAAAGTTGATCGTCATCTAAATCATCGCTATACAGTTCCTCCATTTCAATATCAAGTGAAAATGATAGAAGTGACTGTGCCATGCCGATGTTTACCTCAGAGAAATGTGCACATGTTGGACTGGTCATGTGAAGAAATATGTCAGTCA